>NC_041386.1:113259016-113261954 GCF_002162155.2 Triticum dicoccoides | reverse complement strand
TCCCACTTAAGGACTTAGCTGCAGTCAGGCACTCGCCTAAGTGTTTAAAAATCCTGCCGAGTGGAGAGCAAACCTCCCACTCGTGGGCTTAGCTGTAGCCCAGCGCTCGCCTAAGTGTTTGAAATCCTACCGAGTGGAGAGCAAACCTCCCACTCGGGGGCTTAGCTGCAGTCCAGTACTCGCCTAAGTTCTCCCACTTAAGGACTTAGCTGCAGTCAGGCACTCGCCTAAGTGTTTAAAAATCCTACCGAGTGGAGAGCAAACCTCCCACTCGGGGGCTTAGCTGTAGCCCAGTGCTCGCCTAAGTGTTTAAAAATCCTACCGAGTGGAGAGCAAACCTCCCACTCGGGGGCTTAGCTGCAGCCCAGTGCTCGCCTAAGTACAAGACACAACCCAATCCGCGAGTCGACTGCTACCTTCCCCTTCGAAGCTGCGCCGCAAATACAAGGTTATTCCGAGTGAAGATCAAGATCCACTCGACGAGTCAAACCATGAAGGTATTAAACGAGAAATCAAGATCAGATAAAGCCTAAAAGGTCCCAGACCTCAGGCCAAAGTAATCGAGCCCTCAGCTCGACGGAGTTTAACGATTACAAAATCCACTCGGCATTCCGAGGCAAATTTAAAGTGGAGCTCAAAAGTTTTTCACTCCTCAGGTGGAGGACTGGAAGGGGCGACGAACTCGTCCAAGTAGATCCCGTCTGCAATACGGGTGGCAGCAGCGATGAAAGTCTCCATGAAATCTTGAAAGTTGTGCTTCCTGGTATTGGAAACTTGGATGGCGGCCAGCTTCTCTTCTCGCGCCTCCTTGCAATGGACGCGGACTAGAGACAGAGCCACATTAGCGCCACACCGAGCAGAAGACCTCTTCCACTCCTGCACTCGGTCAGGGATTCCGTTAAGTCGAGTCATCAGAGACTCGAGATCGTTTTGGAGCGTAGCCTCTAGCCAAAGTGCCGGGTCGATCCGTGACATGGCAGCCTTCAGTCGAGCCAAGCAGTCCACGACGTCGTCAATGCAAGATTCCAGTCGGAGCAGATTCATGGCAGCTTCATCTTTCACGGGAGAGTTGATTGGATCCAAACCTGTTTTGATCCGCCCAGTCTCCTCTTCAAAGTTCTGGCAAAGCTCTGCATAGACGATCCAAGGATAAGTCAATTTTCATAGACTGAGTCGACACAAAAAAACCCAGTCGGAACTGAATGTGCACCTTCAAGCTTGATGTACAACTTCTTGGCGAGCCTCCTCAAGTAGCTCTTCAGGTCGTCCCTCCTGCGAACGACGCCTTCCACCTTCTCGCTCAGGGTGAGGTTCTCCTTCTTCCAACGTGTACACTCCCGGTTGGCTTCATTCAGAGCGGTCTTCAGCTTGGCGTTCTCTTCTTCCAATTGGCCGACCGAAGCCAGCTTCAGTTCGGCCAGAGCGGTCTTGTCGTCAGCCTCCTTACGGGTAGCAGCCAAGTCCCGATCCTTCTTCGCCAGAGCTTCGCTCAGTTTTTCTGCAAAGAAATGATGATTGACTCGGAAATAGCAGAAGGGTACTCAAGCCTAAAAACTAACCAGTCGACAAAGTCGTCTTACCTGCGGCGCCGTCTCTGACCTTCTGCAGCTCTGTTCTGGCCAGCTCCAGATCAAGGTTCAGTTGAATCTTCTGCTTCTTCAACTCAGTATAGCGAGCTGCAAGTTCGCAGGATTTCTGTAAAAGAAAAATCAGTCGACAGACGTCCAAGATAAGTTGCTTCTGAGTAACTAAGAGACAATGACGACATTTCTAAGACCACAGCCGAATCAAAAACATTCGACAGTAGTCTCGGGGACTACACCCAGTGGGTGCACTCAGCGTGCCCCCACTGGTTCGACCAAAAAAAAAGAAGAAGAAGAAGTCCACTGCCCGCAGTCGACCTGATACAGCCCCATTCGACATGGCCTGACCAGACCGAATGAAGAAATATAGCTACTGCAACACAATATAAAGACTACAGTCGACTGCCCACAGTCCACCGTAGTCTCGGGGACTACACCCAGTGGGTGCACTTAGGGTGCCCCCACTCGTCCAAGAATTGGCAGACACACCCCGTGGGTGTACAGACACAAAGATCTTCGGAAAAGAGATTCTTCAAACAGCATATCATAACAGACCAAACGTTGAGTGGACTGACCTGGACGTTGCTCTGAAGAGCCGAGCTCGCATCATAAGCTGCTTGGCTGGCCTCCCGAGCCAACTTCACTTGCTCCATCATGATCCCCGCCTGACGTATAGCCTCTTTTGCAGCAGCCGCTTGGTCCTCAGGGATGGGGTATGCGGCAAAAAGCGAAGACGGATCCGCAGTCGATGATGAGGGCCGCGCACTTGCGAGAGGAACGACGAAGGTCACAGAAGCCCGAGTGGTGTCACCACCATCCCGAACCGTGGCCTCGGACGCCGGAGCGGATTGGGGGGTCTTGTCAGCCGACGCCCTCTTGTGCCTCCTCACTCTCAACGGACCGTTGTCGTCGTCATCCGGGAGGTCGATAACATGAGGAGGGGCTACAAAGGAAACGTTCAATCGACCAGGGTTGTAATAAATATTTAGTTGACTCAAAGCGGAACGTCAGTAATCGTACCAGGGTTGGAAGTAACAGCATCCTCCATCTCTTGGTCATCGTCCTTGGCGGAGATCTCAGAAGTAGCAGCGCTGCAAGCCTCAAAAGTCAGTCGGTTGGCTCAATGGATCGACCAAGAATCAGTCCACGGTCGACAAAGGAAAACAAGTTTTATTATTACCCAGAAATGGTGGGGACGGCCATCTTCATCTTGGGCAGAGCCTTGGGCGGCTTGGACGGCGCTGCGCGCGGGTGCTTGGGAGCCTTTCCAGTCGGCGTAGGAGAAGAGGTCCGAGGGCGTTTCGACGACTGCCCAGCAGGGGCAGTCGCACTACCACGCTCCCGCGCTGGATCGT
>NC_041386.1:113252868-113258666 GCF_002162155.2 Triticum dicoccoides | reverse complement strand
GTCAGACTCCCACTCGCCTTGATCGTCCCCGCTCTCACCTCCGCTCGCCTCCCCTTCCTCAGTTGGCCCCTGTGCCCCATTGGGCGTCGAGTACATCTCAGTAGTCGCCTGAAAAACAACAGACAAGACAAAGGTCAATCGACCAACTCAAAGAAGACCAATGAAGAAAAACAAGATCTCAGTCAAGAGCATAGAGACATACCTGGTCCACATCGTACGAGTTGTCGAGTGGAATTACCCTCCTGGCTCCTCGGGGGTTGTCCTTGTTTCCCGTGATGCGTGACAACCACCCCTCCAGCATCTCGTCGGTGACCTCCTTCGGGGGGATCCGAGTGGTGTCGTCAAGACCCGAGTACAGCCACATCGGGTGGTCACGAGCCTGGAGCGGTTGGATGCGCCTCCGGAGGAAGACCTCCAGCAAATTCATGCCCGTCACGCCCTCGCGAACAAGCTCAACCACTCGACCGGCCAGCACTTTGACTTGGGCCCTTTCCTCCGGCGCCACTTTTAGAGAAGCAGGTTTTTCAGCTCGGTTGAGTGTCCTGGGGTCGCCTGGTCTTGACAGTAGAACCAGGTTGCCTGCCAACCACGGACCGACTCCGGGAAAGTGATAGATGGAAAACAACTCTTTCCCCTCGTCTGAATCGCCAGGACCCCGCACAGCTGGATCACCTGCGTCCTCTCGTCACTCGACTTGGCTTTCTTGACCGACTGAGAACGGCAGGTAAAGATGTGCTTGAAGAGTCCCCAATGGGGGCGACAACCCAAGAAAGCCTAACACATGGAAATGAAAGCAGCAAGGTATACGATGGAGTTGGGAGTGAAGTGGTGGAGCTGCACTCCAAAGAAGTTCAGGAAACTCCGGAAAAAAGGATGGGGCGGCAGAGAAAACCCGCGGTCGATGTGGGTGGCTAGGAGCACGCACTCACCGTCGCGGGGTTGAGGTTCGATCTCTCCCCCGGGAGACGCGCAGCAGTGATGAAAGTCTCCATGAAATCTTGAAAGTTGTGCTTCCTGGTTTTGGCAACTTGGATGGCGGCCAGCTTCTCTTCTCGCGCATCCTTGCAATGGACGCGGACCAGAGACAGAGCCACATCAGCGCCACACCGAGCAAAAGACCTCTTCCACTCCTACACTCGGTCAGGGATTCCGTTAAGTCGAGTCATCAGAGACTCGAGATCATTTTGGAGCGTCGCCTCTGGCCAAAGTGCCGGGTCGATCCGTGACATGGCAGTCTTCAGTCGAGCCAAGTAGTCCACGACGCCGTCAATGCGAGATTCCAGTCGGAGCAGATTCATGGCAGCTTCATCTTTCACGGGAGAGTTGATTGGATCCAAACCTGTTTCGATCCGCCCAGTCTCCTCTTCAAAGTTCTGGCAAAGCTCTGCATACACCATCCAAGGATAAGTCAATTTTCATAGACTGAGTCGACACAAAAAAAACCCAGTCGGAACTGAATGTGCACCTTTAAGCTTGATGTGCAACTTCTTGGCGAGGCTCCTCAAGTAGCTCTCCAGGTCGTCCCTCTTGTGAACGACGCCTTCCACCTTCTCGCTCAGGGCGAGGTTCTCCTTCTTCCAACGTGTACCCTCCCGGTTGGCTTCATTCAGAGCGGTCTTCAGCTTGGCGTTCTCTTCTTCCAATTGGCCGACCGAAGCCAGCTTCTATTCGGCCAGAGCGGTCTTGTCGTCAGCCTCCTTACGGGCAGAAGCCAAGTCCTGATCCTTCTTCGCTAGAGCTTCGCTCAGTTTTTCTGCAAAGAAATGATGATTGACTCGGAAATAGCAGAAGGGTACTCAAGCCTAAAAACTAACCAGTCGACAAAGTCGTCTTACCTGCGGCGCCGTCTCTGACCTTCTGCAGCTCTGTTCTGGCCAGCTCTAGATCAAGGTTCAGTTGAATCTTCTGCTTCTCCAACTCAGTATAGCGAGCTGCAAGTTCGCAGGATTTTTGTAAAAGAAAAATCAGTCGACAGACGTCCAAGATAAGTTGCTTCCGAGTAACTAAGAGACAATGACGATGTTTCTAAGACCACAGCCAAATCAAAAACATTCGATAGTAGTCTCGGGGACTACACCCAGTGGGTGCACTCAACGTGCCCCCACTGGTTCGACCAAAAATAAAAGAAGAAGAAGAAGAAGTCGACTGCCCGCAGTCGACCTGATACAGCCCCATTCGACATGGCCTGACCAGACCGAATGAAGAAATACAGCTACCGCAACACAATATAAAGACTACAGTCGACTGCCCACAGTCCACCGTAGTCTCGAGGACTACACCCAGTGGGTGCACTTAGCGTGCCCCCACTCGTCCAAGAATTGGCAGACACACCAAGTGGGTGTACAGACACAAAGATCTTCGGAAAAGAGATTCTTCAAACAGCATATCATAACCTACCAAACGTTGAGTCGACTGACCTGGACGTTGCTCTGAAGAGCCGAGCTCGCATCATAAGCTGCTTGGCTGGCCTCCTGAGCCAACTTCACTTGCTCCCTCATGATCCCCGCCTGACGTATAGCCTCTTTTGCAGCAGCCGCTTGGTCCTCAGGGACGGGGTATGCGGCAAAAAGCGAAGACGGATCCGCAGTCGACGACGAGGGCCGCGCACTCGCCAGAGGAACGGTGAAGGTCACAGAAGCCCGAGTGGTGTCACCACCATCCCGAACCGCGGCCTCGGACGCCGGAGCGGATTGGGGGGTCTTGTCAGCCGACGCCCTCTTGTGCCTCCTCACTCTCAACGGACCGTTGTCGTCGTCATCCAGGAGGTCGATAACATGAGGAGGGGCTACAAAGGAAACGTTCAATCAACCAGGGTTGCAATAAATGTTTAGTCAACTCAAAGCGGAACGTCAGTAATCGTACCAGGGTTGGAAGTAACAGCATCCTCCATCTCTTGGTCGCCCTCCTTGGCGGAGATCTCAGAAGTAGCAGCGCTGCAAGCCTCGAAAGTCAGTCGGTTGGCTCAATGGATCGACCAAGAATCCGTCCATGGTCGACAAAGGAAAACAAGTTTTATTATTACCCAGAAATGGTGGGGACGACCATCTTCATCTTGGGCAGAGCCTTGGGCGGCTTGGACGGCACTGCGCACGGGTGCTTGGGAGCTTTCCAGTCGGCGTAGGAGAAGAGGTCCGAGGGCGTTTCAACGACTGCCTAGCAGGGGCAGTCGCACTACCACGCTCCCGCGCTGGATCGTGTGTGAGCTTGGATCGCCCCTCCGAATGGGGGGGTTCAACCTCCTCCTCCTCCTCTTCACTGGAGTCGACATCGTCGCCTCCCTCTCCTTCACCGTCGGCTCCCACTCGCGTTGATCATCCCCGCTCTCACCTCCGCTCGCCTCCCCTTCCTCAGTTGGCCCCTGTGCCCCATTGGGCGTCGAGTACATCTCAGTAGTCGCCTGAAAAACAACAGACAAGACAAAGGTCAATCGACCAACTCAAAGAAGACCAATGAAGAAAAACAAGATCTCAGTCAGGAGCATAGAGACATACCTGGTCCACGTCGTACGAGTTGTCGAGTGGAATTACCCTCCTGGCTCCTTGGGGGTTGTCCTTGTTTCCCGTGATGCTCGACAGCCACCCCTCCAGCATCTCGTCGGTGACCTCCTCCGGGTGGATCCGAGTGGTGTCGTCAAGACCCGAGTACAGCCACATCGGGTGGTCACGAGCCTGGAGCGGTTGGATGCGCCTCCGGAGGAAGACCTCCAGCAAATCCATGCCCGTCACGCCCTCGCGGACAAGCTCAACCACTCGACCGGCCAACACTTTGACTTGGGCCCTTTCCGCCGGCGCCACTTTCAGAGAAGCAGGTTTTTCAGCTCGGTCGAGTGAGAAAGGGGGGAGACCAGTCGACTGTCCTGGGGTCGCCTGGTCTTGACAGTAGAACCAGGTCGCCTGCCAACCACGGACCGACTCCGGGAAAGTGATAGATGGAAAACAACTCTTTCCCCTCGTCTGGATCGCCAGGCCCCTGCACAGCTGGATCACCTGCGTCCTCTCGTCACTCGACTTGGCCTTCTTGACCGACTGAGAACGGCAGGTAAAGATGTGCTTGAAGAGTCCCCAATGGGGGCGACAACCCAAGAAAGCCTCAGACATGGAAATGAAAGCAGCAAGGTATACGATGGAGTTGGGAGTGAAGTGGTGGAGCTGCGCTCCGAAGAAGTTCAGGAAACTCCGGAAAAAAGGATGGGGCGGCAGAGAAAACCCGCGGTCGATGTGGGTGGCTAGGAGCACGCACTCACCGTCGCGGGGTTGAGGTTTGATCTCTCCCCCCGGGAGACGCGCAGCTTCGTGGGGAATGACCCCCCCCCCTCGACCATGTCGTCAAGATCCTCTTGCCGGAGCACCGACGGCATCCAGTCGCCCTGGATCCAACCTTTGGGCAGAGCGGTCCTGGAGGAAGATCCGCCCCGAGCAGACCTCTTCCCTTTCCCCGCCGCCGCTGCCTTCTTCGCGCGCTCTAGAGCAGGCGTCTTGCCCTTCACCATCGTCGCCGGAAAAGTCTCGAGCGAGCCTGCTGCGCCGGGGCGAGAACGGAGGTGGCGGAAGGACTTGCGAAGGGAGAGAGGAAGAAGAAAGGAGGAGAAGAAAGCACACTGCTTGGAAACCCCGAGCCGGCGATTTATAAGGGGGCGCTCCCGAGTGGCTGACTGGTAGGCCCAAACTATCCAGCCAAATCCCGCAGCGGACGCGCGCGCAGTACGTGGCGAAAAAGGCGACGTGGGGATCGAGGAGCTTCAGCTTTATCGCTTCCGATTACTGCAGCCGCTCCCGTCCCGCGCGCTTCCCAAAATCCGAAATCCCACGACATCCGCGGGCTGCAGAACAACTTGTCAAAACGGAAGACCCCGCTCGCGCCGACGCTCGGTATACCACAAATAAAGAAATTCACTCGGCGAAAGACCTGGAATGGATCAAGGCGACTGAAAAAGGTTGGCAACGTCATCTGTGACGATTGACCCAAAACGAGGCACTCACGTAGCCCAAAGAACCAGTCGGAAAGGTCTCCAACTCTTTCCCCACTCTAACCTCGATCCATTCGGGGGCTAATGATGAAGCCATGTACCTAGGGTAGGGGCACGGACCTGTCCCAGAAACCCTACCCTAGGACATCCCTAGAAGAAGTCACCTTTCAATCGACTGAGGAGTTATCCCACTCGAGGGTTCAATACACTCGACCAAGAAGCTATCACTCGACCACGAAGCTATCACTCGACCGCCAGGTGACCTAAAGTCACTTCGCAGGCGAACGGTCGGCTATCAAGTAGTCTTTATGACCATTATAGCACTTTATTAGGGGCGTTATCAGTAACGCCCAACCTTAAATATACCTTAAACCCTGCATTATTGAGGGCAGGAGGGGGCCGGCGAACTCTATATAAGCCACCCCCCTCCTCAGTATGAAGGGTTCGCACCCCTGTTATTCACACGCCAGTAATCCAGTCGACCACCTCCGGGCACCGAGACGTAGGGCTGTTACTTCCTCCGCGAAGGGCCTGAACTCGTACATCTTGGTGTGTTTACAACTTCCCAATAGCTGAGATCTAGCCTCTCCATACATACCCCCCTACATCACTGTCAGAGTTAGAACCACGACATCGACCGCCTCCGGGCACCGAGACGTAGGGTTGTTACTTCCTCCGCGAAGGGCCTGAACTCGTACATCTTGGTGTGTTTACAACTTCCCAATAGCTGAGATCTAGCCTCTCCATACATACCCCCCTACATCACTGTCAGAGTTAGCACCACGACAGCGTCGGCGGCGGGCGGCGCGGCAAGCGGCAGCGGCGAGCGGCG
>NC_041386.1:113217688-113252583 GCF_002162155.2 Triticum dicoccoides | reverse complement strand
GTGCGGCGGCTGCGGGAGGCGGGGCAGGTCGAGGTGGCGGGGCGGGGTATTTATGAGAGGGGGGTGGCGTGGCTTGGGGAAGGGGGCGCCGGGTTGGGGTCGGCCTTGGGAGGCGTGCCCCGGCCGGACCCGGCTGCGGTGGCGGGCGCTCTCCAGCGGGGAAGGCGGCGGCGGGCGCGGGCCTGGCCTGGCTTGGCTGGGCCTTCGGCCCAGTCGGGCGCGTGGTACTTTAAAAAAAACAATTCCACCAAAACTAAGAAAAATTCTAGAAAAATAAAATAAAATTCTAAAAATGCCCAAATAAATTTTGACCGCCTAAATAAAATATTTAGAACGAGATGAACATTTTCTTGGCCCTAAAATGCAGTTTTGAAAAACATGCATTTTTTCCTAAATTCAAATAAATTAGCCAAAAACTCCAAAATAAAATCTTATTTGATTTTTATTAAATCTTCAATATTTCTTTATTTTGGGAAATTCATTTTATTCCCTCTCTCATATTTGTATAATAGAAATAATTGAAGATAAAATAAATAAAATCAAGTGATCCTATTTTCAAAATTTGAGAAAGCCCAAATATGAAAATAACGAAATCCCCAACTCTCTCCATGGGTCCTTGAGTTGCGTAGAATTTCTGGATCAGGACAAGAGCAAATAAAAATATGATATGCAGTGATGATCTAATGTATAACATTCCAAATTGAAAATTTGGGATGTTACAAACCTACCCCCCTTAAGATGAATCTCGCCCTCGAGATTCGGGTTGGCTAGAACATAGGTGAGGGTGGTCCTTCAGCAAATCTTCCTCTTGCTCCCAGGATGGCTTCATCCTCGGTGTGGTGGCTCCACTGAACCTTGCAAAACTTGATAACCTTGCTGCGGGTGACTCGGCTGGCATACTCGAGAATCTTGACTGGTTTCTCCTCATAGGTCAAATCACTATCCAACTGAATCGCTTCCAGCGGCAGTGTATCTCTCAGCGGTATATCCGCCATTTCTGCATGGCACTTCTTCAACTGGGAAACGTGGAATACGCCGTGAACTCCCGACAATCCCTCAGGAAATTCCAACTTATAAGCAACTTCTCCCATGTGTTCCAAAACTTTGTATGGTCCCACAAAACGTGGCGCTAACTTTCCCTTAACTCCAAAGAGCTTAACTCCTCGAAGTGGAGATACACGAAGATAAACTCTATCTCCGTCTTCGTAAACTATCTCCTTGCATTCAGAATTTGCATAGCTCTTCTGCCTGGACTGGGCTACCTTGAGCCTATTGCGAATCAATTTCACCTTCTGTTCAGACTCCGTAATAAAATCTGGTCCAAACAACTGGCGGTCTCCAACTTCGTCCCACGATAATGGTGTTCTGCACCGTCTTCCGTACAAGGCTTCAAAAGGGGCATCTTCAAACTAGATTGATAACTATTGTTGCAAGAGAACTCCGCATATGGCAAGTTGTCATCCCAACTAGATCCATAATCTAGCACACAAGCTCTCAGCATATCCTCCAAAATCTGATTGACTCTCTTGGTCTCTCCATCGGTCTGTGGATGAAAAGCTGTACTGAACTCTAGCGTAGTACCCAAAGTTTCATGCAACTGATTCCAGAACTTTGAGGTAAACTGGGTTCCTCTATCTGATACAATGCTTCTCAGAACTCCATGCAGACATACGATCCTGGTCATGTATATCTTTGCCAACTTAGCACTGGTGTAAGTGGTCTTCACTGGGATGAAATGAGCTACCTTCGTCAAGCGATCGACTACAACCCATATCGAGTCATAGCCTGAACGGGTCCAGGGTAATCCCGTGATAAAATCCATGCCTAGCTTATCCCACTTCCATTCGGGTATCGGCAATGGCTGTAGCAATCCTGCTGGCTTCTGATGCTCTGCCTTTACTCTCAGACATACATCACAAACTGCTACATACTCTGCAATATCCTTCTTCATTCCGGTCCACCAGAAAGTGTCTTTCAAATCCAAATACATCTTGGTATTTCCTCGGTGAAACGAGTACGGTGAATCATGGGCCTCTTGCAGAATTAGCTTCCTGATCTCCGGGTCATTAGGCACATAAACGCGGTCTTCAAACCATAAGGTATCATGTTCATCCTCACGAAATCCTTTAACTTTTCCCTTGCTCATCTTCTCCTTTATGGTGGCAATCTCCTTGTTAGTCTTCTGAGCTTCTCTGATCTTATCCATCAGAGTAGACTGGATCTCCAATGCTGCTACATAGCCTCTCGGAACTATCTCCAAACATAGCTCACGAAGATCCTCGGCTAACTCCTTTGGTAACTCTCCGGTCATTAGTGTGTTGACATGGCTCTTGCGGCTCAATGCGTCAGCTACTACGTTAGCCTTTCCGGGATGATAATGTAATCTCATATCATAATCCTTGATGTGCTCCAACCATCTTCTTTGCCTGAGATTCAACTCCTTCTGCGTGAAGATGTACTTCAAACTCTTGTGATCCGTGTACACCTCACAATGGTTTCCGATGAGAAAATGTCTCCACGTCTTTAAAGCGTGCACTACGGCTGCTAACTCCAAGTCGTGTGTAGCATAATTCAACTCATGGGTCTTAAGCTGTCGTGAGGCATATGAAACAACTCTTCCCTCCTGCATAAGCACTGCTCCAAGTCCTCGATGTGAAGCGTCGCAATATACTTCATAATCCTTGCACTGATCTGGCAGAATCAACACTAGCGATGTAACCAAACGTTTCTTCAACTCCTGGAAACTGGCCTCACATTCCTCAGTCCATTTGAACTTGGTATCCTTCTTCAACAACTCCGTCATAGGTTTTGCAATTTTCGAGAAATTTTTGATGAACCTCCGGTAGTATCCCGCAAGTCCAAGAAAACTCCGGATCTCTCCAACTGTTGTTGGGGCTTCCCAATTTGTCACAGTGATGACCTTAGTGGGATCTACAGCTATTCCTTCTCCAAATATAACATGTCCAAGGAATCCAACTTCCTTCAACCAAAACTCACATTTGCTGAACTTGGCGTATAACTGATGTTCTCTGAGCTTACCAAGTACCAAATACAAATGTTCTTTATGTTCTTCTTCATTCTTCGAGTAAACCAGTATATCATCAATGAACACTACGACGAACTTATCCAAGAACTCCATAAACACTTTGTTCATCATGTTCATAAAATAGGCAGGTGCATTAGTCAGACCAAATGACATAACGGTATACTCATACAGCCCATACCTTGTGGTAGAAGCTGTCTTAGGTATGTCCTGCTCTTGAATCTTCAACAGGTGGTATCCTGATCGCAAATCGATCTTGGAAAATACCTTAGCTCCTTGCAATTAGTTAAACAAATCATTGATCATCGGCAGTGGGTACTTATTCGTGATCGTCACTTCATTCAATCCTCGATAATCAACAACCATCCTTAACGACCCATCCTTCTTTTTCACTAGAAGTACTGGTGATCCCCAAGGTGACGAACTTGGGCGAATATATCCCTTATCCAGTAACTCTTTAATCTACTTCTTAATCTCCTCCAAATCCTTTGCAGGCATTCTATACGGTCTCTTAGATATTGGTCCCGTGCCTGGCAAAAGCTCAATCAAAAACTCAATGTCTCTATCCGGTGGCATGCCTGGCAATTCTTCTGGAAATACATCCAGAAAATCCTTTACCACCGGTACCTCCTCCTGTACAACTCCTGATAAGGAATTTACTTGAGTCCTATTCGGCACATGCCGTGATACATACTTGATCCTTCTCCCTTCCGGGGTGGTAAGCAAAATCGACTTACTGGCGCAATCGATGTTTCCTCCATACATCGATAGCCAATCCATACCCAGAATTACATCCAAACCTTGTGATTCCAAAATGATTAAATCCAAGGGGAACACATGCCTACCTATTCTCAATGGCACTTGAAAACATCCTTGACTGGCCATATACTCCGCTCCTGGTGAGCTTACTAACATAGGTGTTCTAAGAACCTTGGTGGGCAGTTTATACTTATCCACGAATCCCCTTGATATGTATGAATGCGATGCACTAGTATCGAAAAGAACGATTGTAGTAAAAGACTTAACCAAAAACTTACCGATTACTGCATCTGGCTGGGCTTCAACCTCCTCCACGTTAACGTGGTTCACCTGTCCCCTGTTGAAAGGGTTCGGCTTCTTCCCAGATCTTCCATTTCCATTTCCATTCTGGGCTTCAGGACATTCATTGGCATAATGTCCGGTCTTCTGACACTTATAACAAGTGACTTGGCTTAGGTCTCTCTTGGCTAGGGTTGACGGGTTGGTACGGTTTTGACTGTTGCTCCCCCCATTCCCATTACCATTCTTGGGGCCAGAGGGAGTCCTGGATTAGGGGGTATCCAGACAGCCGGATTATATCCTTTGGCCGGACTGTTGGACTATGAAGATACCAGATTGAAGACTTCGTCCCGTGTCCGGATGGGACTCTCCTTGGCGTGGAAGGCAAGCTTGGTAATATGGATATGTAGATCTCATTCCTTGTAACCGACTCTGTGTAACCCTAGCCCCCTTCGGTGTATATATAAACCGGAGGGTTTAGTCCATAGGGACAACAACAATCATACCATAGGCTAGCTTCTAGGGTTTAGACTCTTCGATCTCGTGGTAGATCAACTCTTGTACTACTCATATTATAAAGAACAATCAAGCAGGACGTAGCATATTACCTCCATCAAGAGGGCCCGAACCTGGGTAAACATCGTGTCCCCTGCCTCCTGTTACCATCCGCCTTAGACGCACAGTTCGGGACCCCCTACCCGAGATCCGCCGGTTTTGACACCAACATTGGTGCTTTCATTCAGAGTTCCTCTGTGTCGTCATCGTGAGGCTTGATGGCTCCTTCAATCATCGATAGTGATGCAGTCCAGGGTGAGACTTTTCTCCCCGGACGGATCTTTGAATTCGGCGGCTTCGCACTGCGGGCCAACTCGCTTGGCCATCTGAAGCAGATCGAGAGCTATGCCCCTGGCCATCAGGTCAGATTTGGAAACTTGAGCTACACAGGCGACGTCCACGGAGACTTGATCTTCGACGGATTCGAGCCCTTGCTGAGTGTGCCGCACGGTCACGATGAGCATGATTTAGCTCTACCATCGGCCAGTGTTCGGGAGATCGCACCAACGACCGCTCCGACCCTCAATTCGGAGACAATTGCGCCCTCCAGGGACGGGTGGATATACCCCGCCACGGAGGCCGCATTCTCATCGGCGATCGAGCCGAGTATCGACCTTACCCTTCACGAGAGTCGTGACGCCAAACTGTCAGATTCTTCCCCGGCCACGAACTCCGAACCGCCTGCGCCCGTGCCTATCGAATCCGATTGGGCGCCGATCATGGAGTTCACCTCCGTGGATATCTTTCAGCACTTGCCCTTTGGCGACATACTGAACTCATTAAGGTCTCTCTCCCTGTCAGGAGAGTCCTGGCCGAACTATGTCCGGCAGGATTGGGATGCGGATGACGAAGAAATTTGCCGCCCACCCACCACCTACTTAGTAGCCACTGTTAATGATTTGACCGACATGCTCGACTTCGACTCCGAAGACATCGACGGTATGGATGACGATCCAAGAGACGAACAGGAACCACTGCCCACAGGGCACTGGATGCCCACTTCATCATATGATGTATACATGGTAGACACACCCAAAGAAAACGACGACGAGGAACGAAAGGACGCAGCGAAGGGTTGTTCCCTTGAGAAGGAGTCAAAGCGGCGGCGTAAGCACCGCTCCAAATCCTGCCTCGGCAGAAACAACGATCATATAGACCCAGCGATAGAGCAGGGTGAGCCAGCGGACGACAAACACGGCATTGAACCATCGTCCGACCACGGCAACACGGAGAATCAAACCGAACAACCCGACTCTATCGAAGATAACAGTCTGGACGACATCACACCGAACAGGCACCCGAAGCAACAGAATAAACATCAAAGGCTTGTTGCCACTTCGAGGAGTCTGAAAAAGCAGAAGCAAAGGCGCAGGGCTGCACAAGACACACTCAGAATTAGATGGAGTGAAGTACTCAATACTACAGCAAAGTACGGCGGTAATCGCCACACAAAGAGCTACCCGAAGCAAAAGCTGCTACCTGGATTCGATGAGGAGTCCTTAGATCCCCTGCAATCAAAAAACAAAACAGCCATCCGGTCGGATAGACGACCTCGTGGCCAACATAGAGCGGCAAACAACGTCGCACACAAGCCAGTACGTGATCCATGTGAGGGCTCACATCAAAAGGACGGCGCAACCAGATCCATCTACGGTCCAACCAAGCGCGCTCCAGCATGCAATGCAACACAACAAAAATCCGAACGCCACGGTACACCCAAATACAGGGGTGCCGCACACCCCCTATGTTTCACCGATGAGGTGCTGGACCATGAATTTCCAGAGGGATTCAAACCCGTAAACATAGAGGCGTACGACGGAATGACAGACCCTGGGGTCTGGATTGAGGACTACATCCTCCATATCCACATGTCTTAAGGAGACGATCTCCACGCCATCAAGTACATACCCCTCAAGCTCAAAGGGCCAGCTCGACACTGGCTTAAAAGCCTCCCCGAAAACTCCATTGGAAGATGGGAAGAGCTGGAAGACGCTTTTCGGGCAAATTTTCAAGGGACCTATGTCCGACCACCGGATGTAGACGATTTAAGTCATATAACTCAACAGCCCGGAGAGTCAGCCAGAAGGCTTTGGAACAAGTTTCTCACTAAAAAGAACCAAATAGTCGACTATCCGGACGCCGAAGCCTTAGCAGCTTTCAAGCACAGCGTTCGAGACGAATGGCTTGCCAGACACCTCGGCCAAGAAAAGTCGAGAACAATGGCAGCATTAACAAGCCTCATGACCCGCTTTTGCGCAGGTGAAGACAGCTGGTTAGCCCGATGCAGCACCAGCGACCCAAGTACATCCGAAGTCAGGGAAGGAAACGGGAAACCACGACGCAGCAAAAACAAGCGTCGGAATAAAGAAGACAGCCCGAAGAGCACGGCGGTAAACGCCGGATTCAGAAGCTCTCGGCCAGGTCAGCAAAAGCTGCCCTCCAAAGGCAACAGAGACGAACTGTCCAGCCTAAACAAGATTCTGGACAAAATATGTCAGATCCACAGCACCCCCGATAAACTTGCAAATCATACCCATAGAGAATGTTGGGTCTTCAAGCAGTCTGGCAAGCTCAACGCTGAACACAGGGGGCAGGATACACTAAGAGAAGACGAGGACGAGCCTCGCAAGCAAAGCACTGGGGAACAGAAGAAATTCCCACCAGAAGTCAAAACAGTAAACGTGTTACACGTGATGAAGGGAAGAAACAAAACGGCACTCCTAGAGACACATGCCCCAGGGCCTATCACCACGGAGTTCTGCCACTGGTCGTCCAAACCGATCACCTTTGACCATCGGGATTACTCGACAAGTATCTGGCATGCAGGATGGGCTGCCTTAGTGTTAGACCCGATAATTGACGGATACCACTTCACATGAGTCCTAATGGACGGCGGCAGCAGTTTAAACCTGATATATCAAGACACAGTCCGCAAAATGGGGATAGACCCAACAAAAATTAGCCATAGCAATACTACCTTTAAAGGAGAAACGCTAGGCCCAGAAGCCCAATGCACGGGCTCCCTGCTACTAGAGGTTATATTCGGCTTTCCCGATAACTTCCGCAGCAAAAATTTAACCTTCCACATCGCTCCGTTCCAAAATGGCTATCAAGCACTACTCAGACGCGAAGCTTTCGCTCGCTTTAACGCAATACCGCATTACGCTTCTCTCATGCTTAAGATGCCTGGTCCACGTGGCATCATTACAGTAAATGGAAATATTGAGCGCTCCTTGCGAGCGGAAGACCGTGCGGCCGCCTTGGCATCCGCACACTAGACGGACTCACCAACTAGAGCATTTGACAGGTCGTTAAGACCAGGGACACGGTTAGATGGGTCCGGTGCAGCTATATATAATTGATACAGGTTTGATGGCTATACCCCTATAACAATACAAGGGGCTCAACGCGTGTAAACAAGTGACAATTAGGCTCAACTTTACTCATCTTGAACTGGACATGGTTTATTTAGTATAACCTACCTTTTTGCACGACAACTTTTCAACTAAGTTCCTCTCTTTTACAAATTACCATCGTGCCACACCCGTCCAGGATATGGCACAATGGAGACACAGGCGCAGACGTGCATCAGGGACCCGTTCCAAGGATTCTTTTCAGATTAAGACCCTACATAAACCTTTTTTACTGTCTCTTGTTGATACACATCCCTCGGATTCTCAATACAATTGAGAAGGACGCTGACGTATTGGCATGTGGACACATCAGAATATTGCACGTACCTGGACACCAGGGGCTTATTACAAAGGGCACCGTTTAGCCCGGTTTACATAAAGACCGAATACCTTAGGGAGTGTTCGGCGTCACGAGTTTGGCCTTATATGCATCATCTCTGAATCATGTCTTTGGTCAAATGTTGGGTTTGCCCGGCTCCTGTGTTTTGCTGCCTTACATTCTGCTCTATCGGCTAAGGCAGCACCAGGAGAACTATTACGATTGTCCCCTGGTTCATTCGGACGAGCACCTCAGTAGAGAAAGCCGAAAACTGACTATCATGATATAGCATGAGACTGGTCAACCACTCGATGACCTAGCGGAATCTTTGGGATTCCTCTGCCTTAACGAAGGGCCGTTTCCCGACCAGGCATGTACGCGCCCCGAATTCTGATGAGCGCGGAGCCACCAGGGGCTATATAGTAGCCCCACTGTCAAACTCCTCTGGCTAAGTGAAAGTGTTAAAGCATTATAGTCCGATTGCCTAGTTCGTTGCGCTATCACCCCCTTAATGGACCAAGACGTTGGATCAAGTGTGAACATGCGTCTTCTATGAACACCCCTACATTATATGCGTGTGGGCTGAAGCCGACGACTGCCATCTTTCAGGTTATATACATATATACATAAACGGCCGCACAGGAGGCATCATCGTACTTTTGGGCAAAAGTATAAATACAGCCGTGATAAACTCAATAAAACATTGTTTTTACAATGGGAATACATGTCACTCAAACATAATATTCTTCGAGCACTGAGCCTCTATCGAACGAGCGCCTTCAAGAACTTCTTCAAAGTAGTGCTCGGCAGCCACTCGGTCTATGGCCAAACCCTGTGCCGCAACAGTGGTGGCGTCCATCTCCGCCCAGTATGTTTTGACACGGGCAAGGGCCATCCGCGAGCCTTCTATGCACGTCGACCTCTTTACAGCATCGATGCGTGGCACAACACCAAGGAATTGTTGCACTAAGCTAAAGTAGCTATTCGGCCTTGGCCCTCCTGGCCACAAATGATCCACAACAGACCTCATGGCAAGTCCGGATAATCTATGGAGCTCGGCCCAACCGGTCAATCGCTCATTCAGCAACAGCGGACGGACTGGAGCGCGAAACTGTGACCAGAACAGCTTCTCCACTTCACGACCTTTCTGATCCTTGAAGTACTCGGCCGCATCAGCAGCACTTGCAGCCAAATCCATGTACTCGTCCGCAGAACTCCATAGCCGGTCCAGAGGAGCATATTTTGGATCTCTGAACTTAGTCCGCAACAAGAAGAGCTTCCCAGAAACGATATCCGCAGCTTGATTCAGCTCCTCCTTCGTCGCTCTAATTTTGGAGCGGGCTTCCTTGGCAGCCACCCGGGCCTTCTCCAGGTCCGTCTCCTTCACCCGGTTTTCTCCTTCAAGAAGCCGGTAACGGTCAGCAGCATCTTTTAACTCTACAGCCAACTTGGCTATTTTTTATTTGCTCTCGGAATGCGCGACCTGTTCAGCCCTTAACTCTTTGGCCGCCTTTAAAGTGGCCGCATTACTACTCCTTTCTTGCTCCTTGGCTCAGGCAAGCTCTGCTCGAAGGGTCTCCACGGTGGCAGCTCCATCTGCAATCACAACATATTAAAGATACTAGCATCATGTTGCTCTTACTATGTGACAATCACCAGAAAAATCACCTACCCTATGCCTCGTCAAGCTGCTTGTTAACAAGCATGATGTCGGCATCTGCCGCATCCAGTTGCCACCTTAGTTCGGCAAACCCATCAGTCCGGCTAGCCACCGGAGCTTCAACCACCTGCACATAAAGGCCGTCTGGTTATTACCTGGGACTATGATCCTCTGTTTGCCGTCGTTTTCGATGACAACCAGAGTCTTATGGGCTACTATCTACACAGGGCACATCTAAAAATGTGCGGTACTGTCAAAAATGTACATCATTTCATGTACCTCAAAACCCGTCAGTAGACTCATAAAGGCTTCATGCAACCCGCTTTCGGCGGACGAAATCCTTTCAATCAGTGTACCCATCAATGTGCGGTGCTCTTCTGAGATAGCCGCTTGCTCTAGCAGATCGCTCAGTACGTCCAACCGCACAACAGACGGTGCCGGATTCTTTTGATTGCTCTCTTCAAGAGTCGGATACTGAGGACTTCGGGTGGCCATAGGATTACCTTCTGGCCTTGCTAGATTAAGAGAAACCCTCCGCGACGAGACCTTGGGGCCGCCCGCCTCATGAGGCTGTATGGCAGGGGGAGGCGTTTCGCTCTCCATCATCTCTGGAAGAAGATCCCCAAAAGACGAGCTCTGCTGAGAAGGGATAAGATCCGAACTGCAAGATAAATGCCTCGGTTATTTTCCTCAGAGGAAAAGAGACATATTTTCATTATTAAGTACCCTTTTACTTACAGCTCAGTGGAGGGCTGATCCCCTTGAGGGCATAGTGCGGCCAAGGTATCCCCCAGGGCAGGACCCTTCGGTGGGGATTTCTTCCCCCATTTGGAGACCATTGTCTCCGGGTCCTCAGAGGTAGTTCTCTTCCTTCCTTGGGGAGAGGAAGTTTCAGTTCCTCCTCCCCGGCTAACCTCCTTCGCGGAGGCGCTAGCCTCCTTGTTCCCCCCTTTATCTTCTCTTGAGGGCGCTTGATAAGGCGCGATCTCCAGCATCCTGGTTAGCACGGGATTTGGTGAGGTCTCGGGGAGGGGGGCCGAACACCTGATCAACTTTGCCTTCGCTATCCAATCCTGGGTCAAAGAGCGGCTTTTTAGGGCAATGTTGCGATAAATAAACAGGCAGTGTGTTTGGATGCGGGGCTACTTACTCGGGTATCCGGGCGATTGCAGCTCAGACCTGCATCCTCAGTAATGTCCGGACACATTATTCGTTGTCCGAAGAACAATTTGTACATCTCTTCGTGTGTCATGCCAAGAAAATATTGAATAGCTCACAGTCCTTCTGGGTTGAATTCCCACATGCGAAGGGGGCGGCGTTTGCAAGGCTGGACTTGACGAACTAGCATAACTTGCACTACCATAACCAGACTGAAATCTCTCTCAAAGAGATGTCGGATACGGCTTTGCAGTATTGGCACGTCCTTGGCTGGACCCCAGCTCAGCCCCCTGCTGATCCATGACATTAGTTGTGGTTGGGGGCCTGAGCAAAAGGTGGGGGCAGCTACCCACTTGGCACTTCGGGGAGCTGTGATGTAGAACCACTCCTGCTGCCACAATCCGGACACCTCTGGGAAGAAACCCTCAGGCCATGGAGCGTCAGCGATTTTGCTTATTAAAGCGCCTCCGCACACTGCGTGCTGCCCCTCGATCATCTTCGGCTTCACATCAAAGGTCTTGAGCCATAGGCCGAAGTGAGGGGTAATGCGGAGGAAGGCCTCACATACAACAATAAATGTCGAGATGTGAAGAAGGGAATCCGGGGCCAGATCGCGAAAATCTAGCCCATAATAGAACATGAGACCCCTAACAAAGGGATCTAGAGCGAGGCCTAGTCCTCGGAGGAAGCGGGAGACGAACACGACGTTCTCGTTGGGTTCAGGAGTAGGGATGACTTGCCCTCAGGCAGGCAGCCGATGCGAAATTTCGGCGGTCAGATATCTGGCCTCTCTCAACTACTTGATGTCCTCCTCCATGACAGAGGAAGGCATCCACCGACCTTGAAGGTTGGATCCGGACATAGTTGAAGGTCCGAAGTGCCTAAACCTGAGCTTTGGGTGTTGGAACTCGAGGCGGGAGGCGGATTCGATTAAGATCAAGAGGAAAAGGCCTTGTCCCCTTTATAAAGAGGGTGAATATCAAGCGTCCTCCTCGTGGCCGTTTGGGATTGCCTAAGATCTAGGAGTCCTACCAATAGGCACGATTGGGTTACCCATGTCTGTATTGATGAGAATCTTGTAATAAAGGGGACATGATCTCTGCTTCGACAAGACGTGCCAAGGAAACCACCTCGCGAAACACGCTGAGACTGGTTATGAAAAACGATTCGAATAAAGACCTGGATGTGGTGTGATGTCACGCTACAGGGTACGTCAGCAGATTAGATTTGTGGAAATATTATTCTCTCTACGGTGGTATGTGGAACTTGTTTTGCAGAGCCGGACACGATCATCATGTTCAAAATCTTCTATGAAGTATTCGGAGGAGGAACCTGCCTTGCAATGCCGAAGACAATCTGCGCGCCGGACTCATCGTCATTGAAGCCTGGTTCAGGGGTAACTGAGGGAGTCCTGGATTAGGGGGTATCCGGACAGCCGGATTATATCCTTTGGCCAGACTGTTGGACTATGAAGATACCAGGTTGAAGACTTCGTCCCGTGTCCGGATGGGACTCTCCTTGGCATGGAAGGCAAGCTTGGTAATACGGATATGTAGATCTCCTTCCTTGTAACCGACTCTGTGTAACCCTAGCCCCCTCCGGTGTCTATATAAACAGGAGGGTTTAGTCCATAGGGACAACAACAATCATACCATAGGCTAGCTTCTAGGGTTTAGCCTCTTCGATCTCGTGGTAGATCAACTCTTGTACTACTCATATTATAAAGAACAATCAAGCAGGACGTAGCGTATTACCTCCATCAAGAGGGCCCGAACCTGGGTAAACATCGTGTCCCCTGCCTCCTGTTACCATCCGCCTTAGACGCACAGTTCGGGACCCCCTACCCGAGATCTGCCGGTTTTCACACCGACAGGGCCATTATGATTATGCGAACTCCCTCCTCCATGGCTATGCTCAAAATGTCCTCCTGATTTCGGGGTAAAGCGTGCTTCTGCTGAGCTCCTGAATTGTATTTCCCTTGTCCATACTTCCTCTTGCGGTTCTCAATCTGCTGCTGCTTCCCTTCTATCATAAGAGCACGATCTACCAACTCCTAGTAGTTGTTAAAAGTTGCTACCATCAACTGCATGCTCAACTCATCATTCAGTCCTTCCAGAAACTTCTCCTGCTTAGCTGCATCTATAGCAACGTCATCTGGGGCATAACGTGCTAACTTACTAAAGTCATCCACTTATTGGCCAACTGTCCGTCCTCCTTGGCGCAAGTTGTGAAACTCACGCTTCTTCATGGCCATAGCTCCTACTGAAACATGGGCTGTACGGAAAGCCTGCTGAAATTGGTCCCATGTCACCGTGGCTATAGGGTAAGTGACAGTGTAATTCTCCCACCATGATGTTGCCGGTCCATCCAACTGATGTGCGGCAAAATGCACCTTCTCAGCGTCAGTACATCCTGTAGTGGTTAACTCCCTTCCAATCTTGAGGAGCCAATCATCTGCTACTATAGGCTCAGTGCTACTTGAGAACACTGGCGGATTCAGTCTAAGGAAACGGGTTAAGTGATCAACAGGTGGTGGTGGTGGTGGGTTGTTGTTGTTGTTCCCCTGATTCTAATTCTGGACTAGTAACTGCATCAATGCATTCTGCTGCTGGATCAACTGAGTGAGCTCCGGCGGGAAAGCAAATCCATTGTCACGTCTCGGAGGCATCTGAGGGTTTAGAAAAGATGAGAATTAAGAATGGATTGAGGTCTAGAGAGAAAACACTACCCATATGCACATGAGGCAAATGCAAACAAAATCACTTCACTCAAATCAAACAAGGGCATACAATCGGTCTAGAACTATCATTACAAAAGTGCTCGGATTACTCTATTTACATGGTGGAATAGTACTACTGATGTGGTGGTCTACTAGAAATATTCCTTGGTTGCAGACTCCATGATATCTGCTCCCGCTTCGTCTTCATAGTCATCATCGCTCAGGTCAGAGTCGGTGTCGTCGATGATGATGTAGTCTTCCGGGCGAATCTCCTTGGGTTCTTCGTCTTCTTCTACTGGTGTGGGGTCTCCCATGAATATTCCGATCTTCTTAATCAGGCTGTCATTCTTCTCCAGTAGTACGATGATTTCCTCCTCATAATCTTCACGTGTAGCCTTGAGTTCTTCCTCCGGCTCTGTGATTCTTGTCATCGCCTTCTTCAGATCTATCATGCCTATGCACATCTGGTTCTCCTGACATCGAATGTGCTGGTTTAACTCCTGGATAAAAGTTGCGATTGATCTATCCTTCCTGGTGCTGATCATCTCCCATTGCTCATCTCGGCGCCATAAATCTGGTAGATAGTATCCTTGAGATCATTGCGGTAAACTTCTCCAATACGTCCCATGGTGATGTGGGCTGCCATGCTCTTTCCTAGACTCCAGGTTGGTGCATCAAAGGAAAACTCTACAGGCTCGGTGACTGGCGCGAACGTCCTTCCTGGAATTTGAACTTGAATAATCCAGCTCTCCTCTTCGGGTAAAGTGGCGTTGTAGGTCCCGGTGAAGCTTGGTACTCTGATGTTCAGGTACTTAGTGACTTCCTTCAGGTGGCGTCCAAAGGGTGTATCTTCATCCGGTTGCGTGAACTTGTTCCTTGCATCCGCCATCCTAAAAGAGTAGAAAAGATGAGAAGTCAGAAATGAGAATAGAGTGGTGATCTAGGTCTTTATCTTAGTGGTCACGTCCTATAGTCAGTGTGTGCTCTGATACCATCTTGTAGCGACCAGACCTCAAACAGTCTGATCTCTGTGCATCAGTGTCATCCCTAGATCAGTAATGCTGACACGCACAGTACTTGAAGGATTTATAACAGAGTAGCAATCACACACTTATTACATCAAGTGTCTCAAAAGAGAACTTATTACAAATAATATGGCTTAAGGCCATCTAATAATAATAACAGCGGAAGGCTTGGAAGATAAGTGAGTCCATCAACTCCAATGGCATCACTGAGTATAGAACCACGACCTAAGGCTCCTTACTCGTCGTTTGAAAAGTCCGCAACATGAACGTTGCAGCCCAAAAACGGATCAGCACATGGAATATGCTGGCAAAGTAACACAGTAGAGCAAGAACAGAATAATGCTATCACTACATGCATATTTGGCTGGTGGAAAGCTCTATGGTTACAGTTTTGCGTAAAGCCAATTTTTCCCTACTGCAAAGGAATAAATTTTATTTAACTATCATGGTAGTTGTTAAACATTGAGAGCGTAGACACCCTCTCAATCCAAATTAAACATCATCACCAAAACCCAACAAAATTAATTAAAGTCACATGATGAGAGTCACATGATAATCCAAGTACTAGATACTCAAGACGTCCATAACCGGGGACACTGCTAATCATGATTAGTTTATACACTCTGCAGAGGTTTGTGCACTTTTCCCCACAAGACTCGATCTCCTCCGTTGCGATTCTCGCACTACATGGTGTTTGAGAAATGGATGACCGAGACATAGTCTTTTAGAAGCGCTGGCACCTTACGATCGGGTAGACCGTTACACCTACTTTCCCCTACATCTGCTAGTCTACCACTTTAAGAGTTCGCATGACTTAATCAACTATGCTAGAGCCCAGAGTAGCTTGTGGCTGCACACGGAAGTTTCTAGTATGAATAATCTCATGATCCCTTTGAGCCTGGGTGGCGGTCCATAAAGAAAACAGGCAATCGCTGGAATACCCAGGTGCCTCAATCCACCCAGATGTGTATTAAAGTTGCCACCTTAAGTTGAACCATTAATTAACATTCTCACATCTGTCATGGATACACTCAAACCCAATCCACGTCTACAAGCATAGCATGGCATAAGCAAACATAGAAGTAACTCCCAGGGTTTGATAATAAAACAGGTAATAGGTGCTACCTCATCTACTTCCCAACCCACAATTTATTCAGATCCTAACCATGCAATTGTTTGAGGATGGATCTAATGCAATAAAATTGGGTAGTAAGAGGTATGATCAAAGTGTTACTTGCCTTGCTGATGATCCGCGAAACCTAGAGATTCGAAGTAGCAAGCGGCGCACTCCGGGTACTCTAACGCAAATAAACAAACAAGCAAACAATAAGTACTCATCTATTGCACAGGTAAAACTCAAATAAGAGATCTAACCAGAAAGTTCAACCTAAGAACTTCGGTTTGCAAAAAGAAACAAATCGAACGAAACAACGAAAGTCAAATGGCAAAAGAAAACAAGCTTCGATTACTAATCTGGACCTAAGTCAAATTTTACAGAAGCAAAAACTTGTTTGAGTTGGTTAAACAGAAAGAGGGTTTCAAGACGAAACTCTAGGCGTTTGAATCGCTTGATTCCGATAAACGAGCGAAAAGTTAAACTAAAACGAAAATCGGATCAGAAATCACGATCAAAAATAATCATGGAAAATCCGAGAAAAAGAGAAAACTGACGAACAGATTAACGAACGAACGTTCGTTGTCTGAAACTAAACGGTGAACTCGTCTGTTAAGACGAACGAACGAGCGAACGCTCGCTAAGTAAAAGAACTGATAAAACCGATCTAATAAAATAAAAAAACCTAGGGTTTTCAAAAAAAAACGGATCGGTTTTCTTCGGAAAACCGGCGGCGAACGGCGCGGCTACCTCGTCGGACTCCGGTGGCTCGGGGCTCCGGCGGGGTGGGGCGGCGTCGGCGGCGGACGGCGCGGCAAGCGGCGGCGTGCGGCGGCTGTGGGAGGTGGGGCGGGTCGAGGTGGCGGGGCGGGGTATTTATGAGAGGGGGTGGCGCGACTTGGGGAAGGGGGCGCCGGGTCGCGGTCGGCCTCAGGAGGCGTGCCCCGGCCGGACTCGGCTACGGCGGCGGGTGGTCTCCCGCGGGGAAGGCGGCGGCGGGCGCGGGCCTCGCCTGGCCCAGTTGGGCGCGCGGTACTTTTTTTAAAACAATTCCTCCGAAACTAAGAAAAATTCTAGAAAAATAAAATAAAATTCTAAAAATGCCAAAATAAATTTTCACCGCCTAAATAAAATATTTAGAATGAGATGAACATTTTCTTTGCCCTAAAATGCAGTTTTGAAAAACGTGCAATTTTTCCTAAATTCAAATAAACTACCCAAAAACTCCAAAATAAAATCTTATTTGATTTTTTTTAATCTTCAATATTTCTTTATTTTGGGAAAGTAATTTTATTCCCTCTCTCATATTTGTATAATAGAAATAATTGAAGATAAAATAAATAAAATCAAATGATCCTATTTTCAAAATTTGAGAAAGCCCAAATATGAAAATAACGAAATCCCCAACTCTCTCCGTGGGTCCTTGAGTTGCGTAGAATTTCTGGATCAGGACAAGAGAAAATAAAAATATGATATGCAGTGATGATCTAATGTATAACATTCCAAATTGAAAATTTGGGATGTTACACTCATAATATGGAAGGTTTACACAAAGAGGGAGAATGTCGGCAGCTGGAATTCTGGACATGAAAAAGCTATGTCAGAGTTACCTACTCTGTACATCTCCAAATGAGCTGAAAATTTACAGAGAATTGTTTTAGAATATATAAAAACACTGGAGCAAATAACTACCGAGGGGGCCCACCTCGTGAGCACATGACACCAGGGCGCGCTTGGGCCCCCAAGCGCGCCCTAGTGGGTTGTGCTTAGCCCAGCCCACCTCCGGTGCCCATCTTCTGGTATATAAGTCATTTTGACCTAGAAAAATAAGGAGAGGACTTTCAGGAGAAGTGTCGTTGTCTCGAGGCGGAACTTGGGTAGGAGCACTTTTGCCCTCCGACGGAGCGATTCCGCCGAGGGAACTTCCCTCCCGGAGGGGGAAATCGAAGCCGTCGTCATCACCAACAACCCTCTCATCTTTGGGAGGCCAAGATCTATCAACATCTTCAACAACACCATCTTCTCTCAAACCCTAGTTCATCTCTTGTGTTCAATCTTTGTACCGGAACCTCAGATTGGTACGTGCGGGTGACTAGTAGTGTTGATTACTATATGGTTTATTTGGTGGAAGATTATATGTTCAGATCCATTATGCTATTTAATACCCCTCTGATCTTGAGCATGATTATCATTTGTGAGTAGTTACTTTTGTTCCCGAGGTCACGGGAGAAATCTTGTTGCAAGTAATCATGTGAACTTGATATGTGTTCGATATTTTGATGATATGTATGTTGTGATTCCCGTAGTGGTGTCGTGTGAACGTCGACTACATGGCACTTCACCATATTTGGGCCTAAGGTAATGCATTGTGGAGTAGTTATTAGATGATGGGTTGCTAGAGTGACATAAGCTTGAACCCCTAGTTTATGCCCTACTTCGTAAGGGACCGATTTGGATCCAACACTGGTGCAGAGACCTGCTATACAAATGGTTTTTACCCCTTTCTGCGACGGAGTTTCAAATTGTCGCCTAGTGAGTGTGTGCGATAGGGGGTCCTTCCTACACGACCCAAAAACCGTCGGGGATAGGCCCTCCGACCACATAGGCAGGGGTAAAATGAGCTCGTGTGCGATTGGGCAAGGCATCGAAGCCCAATCGTTCCCGTTCATATGTACATCCCACACAATGAATCCTAGAAAAATGTTTCCGTTCATATGTATATCACACACAGTTTTTTGTGTGGAAACGTTTGTGCAAGGTGGCCTAACGCAAGTAGTTCTCTGCCGGAAGCCGTGTGTGATTGTTAGTTGATCCAACATGCCTACTTTCTAGAAACCGTGTGGGCTGTTTGAGTTCATCGCCCACGGTGTTGTCTGAGTAATTGTCTGCAATAGAAAACCCCAATAAGCAAGGTAATTAGCCTATTATTGATAATCCATGCAGTAATCAAATTGACATTTCTTATAAAACACACCATATATTTCATATCCTATAACGGCAACCAGGATTTCATAATCGAATTACATCAAATAGCTTCAACACTTAGTTACACCAAAGAGGGATATAGCTAGCTACGCCATTACACAACAGCACCAAGTTTCACATGCAACATCGAAAACCTTTGGAAAAGTAGCTTCGTACACGGTAAATAGACAGATGAATCTCATCTGGGAAACTACAGAAGCGGAAGGCGAATATTGAGCCTTGAGTGATGTTGAACGTCCTTGCAACTTTAGGCCAGTGGCTATGGATAATTGCCCGCCCAACCTTCATCCTCTTGAGGAAGACTTCAATATTGTACCGTGGATGTTGAATGAATACCTTCCCCGCCTCTTGACCATGCAGGTGGTTTGAGAGGTAATCATCAGTGAACTGCTTTGGAAAGTACTGAAAACAAAGATATGCACAAATCACTGTTATAAATTTTGAAATGGCGCAAGGGGTAAAAACAAGGTAAAAGAGTTAGTACCATCCTATAGTTGAATGATGTCTTCTTCATTGTGCAAACAAAGATCTTGCCGTTATTTGTCGTAAGTTTCTTCATCCTAACAATCTTTCTGAGTTTCTTGACTTGACCGATATTTATGGACATCTCATTTCCCCATATGCAAAATGGGTCGAACAGTGGATCTAAGCCTCTGACAGCAGGACCTACATGTGCAAGAGCAAATTGTAGGAAACCTAAATATTAGAATGATTCCTGGAACTGCACAATAATGTTCAATTAGTGAAAGGACCATGCATGAGCAAACCTCGATGGTAAACCACAGTGTCTCCCATTGTTTCCCTGCAACACATATAAGGAAGATCTTGATCAGGTTAACTGAGAGTTGCCATACCATCAGTAGAATATGTATTGAGTACAACCAAATTCAATTTATTTCTCACATGCATAACAATACAAAATTGTACCCACAACAAATGAAAATCAAATTGCAGAATTGAACCAAATAGTTAAATGGAAAACAGACCAAATGATC
This sequence comes from Triticum dicoccoides, assembly GCF_002162155.2. NCBI lineage: Eukaryota > Viridiplantae > Streptophyta > Magnoliopsida > Poales > Poaceae > Triticum > Triticum dicoccoides. The sequence goes on along the minus strand of NC_041386.1, from coordinate 113,232,559 downwards.
CAAAATAGTTAACTGAGCACCACATTGCAGAATAGAAAACATGTACTAGAAAATAAGACAGTTAACGAAACAAAGAATGCTTGAGAATGATACGTCTCCAACGTATCTATAATTTTTGATTGTTCCATGCTATTATATTATCAGTTTTGGATGTTTATGGGCTTTATTAAACAATTTTATATTATTTTTGGGACTAACCAATTAACCAGAGCCCAGTTTTTGTTTTTTTCCTTGTTTTAGAGTATCATAGAAAAGGAAAATCAAACGGAGTCCAATTGACCTAAAACTTCAGGGAACTTATTTTTGGACCAGAAGAAGCCCACGGAGTATCGGAGTTGGACCAGGAGATTCCCGAGCTGCCCACGAGGGTGGGGGGCGCGCCCACCCCCCTAGGCGCGCCCCCTGCCTCATGGACAGCCAGGAGGTCCATCGTGGGCGCGCCCCCTGCCTCGTGGACAGCCAGGAGGTCCACCGATGTACTTCTTCCTCCCATATATACACATATACCCTAAAACCATCGAGGAGCACAATAGATCGGGAGTTCCGCCGCCAGAAGCCTCCGTAGACACCGAAAACCAATCTAGACCCGTTTCGGCACCTTGCCGGAGGGGGAATCCCTCTCCGGTGGCCATCTTCATTATCCTGGTGCTCTCCAGGACGAGGAGGGAGTAGTTCTCCCTCAGGGCTGAGGGTATGTACTAGTAGCTATGTCTCTCTCTCTCTCTCTCTCTCTCGTGTTCTTGAGGTGGTACGATCTTGATGTATCGCGAGCTTTGCTATTATAGTTGGATCTTATGATGTTTCTCCCCCTCTACTCTCGTGTAATGGATTGAGTTTTCCCTTTGAAGTTATCTTATCGGATTGAGTCTTTAAGGATTTGAGAACACTTGATCTATGTCTTGCGTGGGATACCCATGGTAACAATGGGGTATTCTACTGATCCACTTGATGTATGTTTTGGTGATCAACTTGCGGGTTCCGCCCATGAACCTATGCATAGGAGTTGGCACACGTTTTCGTCTTGACTCTCCGGTAGAAACTTTGGGGCACTCTTTGAAGTACTTTCTGTTGGTTTGAATAGATGAATCTAAGATTGTGTGATGCATATTGTATAATCATACCCCACGGGTACTTGAGGTGACATTGGAGTATCTAGGTGACATTAGGGTTTTGGTTGATTTGTGTCTTAATGTGTTATTCTAGTACGAACTCTATGATAGATTGAACAGAAAGAATAGCTTCATGTTATTTTACTACGGACTCTTGAATAGATCGATCAGAAAGGATAACTTTGAGGTGGTTTCGTACCCTACCATAATCTCTTCGTTTGTTCTCCGCTATTATTGACTTTGGAGTGACTCTTTGTTGCATGTTGAGGTATAGTTATATGATCCAATTATGTTATTATTGTTGAGAGAACTTGCACTAGTGAAAGTATGAACCCTAGGCCTTGTTTCAACGCATTGCAATACCGTTTGTGTTCACTTTTATCATTAGTTACCTTGCTCTTTTTATATTTTCAGATTACAAAAACCTTTATCTACCATCCATATACCACTTGTATCACCATCTCTTCGCCGAACTAGTGCACCTATACAATTTGTTATTTGGTTGGGGACACAAGAGACTCTTTGTTATTTGGTTGCAGGGTTGCTTGAGAGAGACCATCTTCATCCTACGCCTCCTACGGATTGATAAACCTTAGGTCATCCACTTGAGGGAAATTTGCTACTGTCCTACAAACCTCTGCACTTGGAGGCCCAACAACGTCTACAAGAAGAAGGTTGTGTAGTAGACATCAAGCTCTATTCTGGCACCGTTGCCGGGGAGGTTAGCGCTTGAAGGTATATCTTTATATCTTGCAATTGAATCTTTTTGTTTCTTGTTTTAGCACTAGTTCAGTTTATAGAAGAAAACTACAAAAAATATGGAATTGAGTTTGCCTCATATGCTTCATATTTTTAATATCTTTCGTGAGTATGGTGGAAAGGAAAATTGTGCCAAAGTGTTAGAATAAGAATGCATTAAATTTTTTGGCACTAAATATTTGAATGATGAGCATGATTGCAATGTTGTTAGTATGAATTCCTTGAATATCCATGATACTAATGATATGCAAAGCCACAAGCTTGGAGAAGCTATGTTTGATGAAGATGATACTTTTTGCCCCCCAAGTTTTGATGAGAAAATTTATTATGATGAAAGCATGCCTCCTATTTATGATGATTATATTGATGAAAGTGGATTTGGAGAGGTCATGACTTTATTTTGTGATGAATCCACTATTCTGGAAGAGGTTCCATTTGATTATGAGAACAAAGTTGCTATTTATGATGATTATTGTGATGACTTGTGTTCTATATATAATAATGATATCCATGAAACTTGTCATCATGATTTTAGTTTTCAATTGGATTATGCCTCACATGATAATTATTTTGTTGTGTTTGCTCCCACTATTACTCATGAGAAGAATTTTGCTTGTGTGGAGAGTAATAAAATTTCTATGCTTGTAGATCATGAAAAGAATGCTTTAGGTGCTGGTTATATTGTTCAATTCATTCATGATGCTACTTAAAATTATTATGAGGGAGGAATATATGCTTGTAGGAATTGCAATAATATCAAGTTTCCTCTCTATGTGCTTAAAATCTTGAAGTTATGCTTGTTTTGCTTTCCTATGCAAGTTGATTCTTGTTCCCACAAGTTGTTTGCCAACAAAATCCCTATGCATAGGAAGTGGGTTAGACTTAAATGTGCTAGTCATATTCTTCATGATGCTCTCTTTATGTTTCAATTCTTATCTTTTATGTAAGCATCATTGAAATCATCATGCCTAGCTAGGGGCCTTAAATGTTAGCGCTGTTGCGAGGCAACCCAATTTTATTTTTGTTATTTTCTTTTTGCTCCTGTTTAGCAATAAATAATTTATCTATCCTCTGTTATGATTGAGTTTTTATGTTTTAATTAGTGTTTGTGCCAAGTAGAACCATTGGGAAGACTTGGGGAAAGTCTTGTTGATCTTGCTGTAAAAAACAGAAACTTTAGCGCTCACGAGAATTGCTGCCATTTTTATTGGAGAGTGCTATTTAGTTAGTTATTTTTGCATATGATTAATATATAAATTCCTCACGTCCAGAAATTTATTTTAGAATTTTTGGGGTTCCAGATCTTGCGTTAGCTACAGATTACTACAGACTGTTCTGTTTTTGACAGATTCTGTTTTTCGTGTGTTGTTTGCTTATGTTAATGAATCTATGGCTAGTAAAATAGTTTATAAACCATAGAAAAGTTGGAATACAGTATGTTTAACACCAATATAAATAAATAATAAGTTAATTACAGTACCTTGAAGTGGTGTTTTGTTTTCTTTCGCTAACGGAGCTCACGAGATTTTCTACTTTAAGTTTTGTGTTGTGAAGTTTTCAAGTTTTGGGTAAAGATTTGATGGATTATGGAACAAGGAGTGGCAAGAGCCTAAGCTTGGGGATGCCCATGGCACCCCCAAGATAATCTAAGGACACCTAAAAGCCAAATCTTGGGGATTCCCCGGAAGGCATCCCCTCTTTCGTCTACTTCCATCGGTAACTTTACTTGGAGCTATATTTTTATTTACCACATGATATGTGTTTTGCTTGGAGGGTCTTGTATTATTTGAGTCTTTATTTGTTAGTTTTCCACAATCATCCTTCCTGTACACACCTTTTGAGAGAGACACACATGATTCGGAAATTATTAGAATACTCTATGTGCTTCACTTATATCTTTTGAGTTATATAGTTTTTGCTCTAGTGCTTCACTTATATCTTTTAGAGCACGATGCTGGATTTGTTTTATAGAAACTATTGATATCTCATGCTTCACTTATATTATTTTGAGAGTCCTAAACAGCATGGTAATTTTCTTTGGTTATGAATTTAGTCCTAATATGATGGGCATCCAAGAGGGATATAATAAAAACTTCCATATGAAGTGCATTGAATACTAAGAGAAGTTTGATACTTGATAATTGTTTTGAGATATGGAGATGGTGATATTAGAGTCATGCTAGTTGAGTAGTTGTGAATTTGACAAATACTTGTGTTGAAGTTTGTGATTCCCGTAGCATGCACGTTTGGTGAACCGTTATGTGACGAAGTCGGAGCATGATTTATTTATTGATTGCCTTCATTATGAGTGGCGGTCGAGGACGAGCGATGGTCTTTTCCTACCAATCTATCCCCCTAGGATCATGCGCATAGTACTTTGTTTCGATAACTAATAGATTTTTGCAATAAGTATGTGAGTTCTTTATGACTAATGTTGAGTCCATGGATTATACGCACTCTCACCCTTCCACCATTGCTAGCCTCTCTAGTACCGCGCAACTTTCGCCGGTACCATAAACTCACCATATACCTTCCTCAAAAAAACCACCATATCTACCTATTATGACATTTCCATAGCCATTCCGAGATATATTGCCATGCAACTTTCCACCGTTCCGTTTACTATGACACGCTCCATCATTGTCATATTGCTTTGCGTGATCATGTAGTTGGCATTGTATTTGTGGCAAAGCCACCGTTCATAATTCTTTCATACATGTCACTCATGCATCATTCCACATCCTGGTACACCGTCGGAGGCATTCATATAGAGTCATATCTTGTTCTAAGTATCGAGTTGTAATTCTTGAGTTGTAAGTAAATAAAAGTGTGTTGATCATCATTATTAGAGCATTGTCCCAGTGAGGAAAGGATGATGGAGACTATGATTCCCCCACAAGTCGGGATGAGACTCCGGAGGAAAATAAATAAATAAAAGAGGCCAAAGAAGCCCAAAAAAGAAAAGAGGCCATAAAAAAGAGAAGGCCCAAAAAAACAAAAAAATGAGAGAAAAAGAGAGAAGGGACAATGCTACTATCCTTTTACCACACTTGTGCTTCAAAGTAGCACCATGATCTTCATGATAGAGAGTCTCTTATGTTTTTACTTTCATATACTAGTGGGAATCTTTCATTATAGAACTTGGCTTGTATATTCCAATGATGGGCTTCCTCAAAATGCCATAGGTCTTCGTGAGCAAGCGAGTTGGATGCACACCCACTAGTTTCTATTGTTGAGCTTTCATACATTCATAGCTCTAGTGCATCCGTTGCATGGCAATCCCTACTCACTCACATTGATATCTATTGATGGGCATCTCCATAGCCCGTTGATATGCCTAGTTGATGTGAGACTATCTTCTCCTTTTGTCTTCTCCACAACCACCATTCTATTCCACCTATAGTGCTATGTCCATGGCTCACACTCATATATTGCATGAACATTGAAAAGGTTTGAGAACATAAAAAGTATGAAACAATTGCTTGGCTTGTCATCGGGGTTGTGCATGATTTAAATACGTTGTGTGGTGAAGATGGAGCATAGCCAGACTATATGATTTTGTAGGGATAGCTTTCTTTGGCCATGTTATTTTGAGAAGACATGATTACTTTGTTAGTATGCTTGAAGTATTATTATTTTTATGTCAATATTAAACTTTTGTCTTGAATCTTATGGATCTGAATATTCTTGCCACAATAAAGAATTACATGGATAAATATGTTAGGTAGCATTCCACATCAAAAATTCTGTTTTTATCATTTACCTACTCGAGGACAAGCAGGAATTAAGCTTGGGGATGTTGATACGTCTCCAACGTATCTATAATTTTTTATTGTTCCATCCTATTATATTGTCTGTTTTGGTTGTTTATGGACTTTATTAAACACTTTTATATTATTTTTGGGACTAACTTATTAACCCAGAGCCCAGTGCCAATTTCTGTTTTTTCCTTGTTTTAGAGTATCGCAAAAAAGGAAAATCAAACGGAGTCCAATTGACCTGAAACTTCACAGAACTTATTTTTGGACCAGAAGAAGCCCATGGAGTATCGGAGTTGGACCAGGAGAGTCCCGGTCTGCCTCGTGGACAGCCCGGAGATCCACCGACGTACTTCTTCCTCCCATATATACCCATATACCCTAAAACCATCGAGGAGCACAATAGATCGGGAGTTCCGCCACCAGAAGCCTCCGTAGCCACCGAAAACCAATCTAGACCCATTCGGTCACCTTGTCTGAGGGGGGAATCCCTCTCTAGTGGCCATCTTCATCATCCCAGTGCTCTCCATGGCGAGGAGGGAGTAGTTCTCCCTCGAGGCTGAGGGTATGTACCAGTAGCTATGTGTTTGGTCTCTCTCTCTCGTGTTCTTGAGGTGGTACGATCTTGATGTATCGCGAGCTTTGCTATTATAGTTGGATCTTATGATGTTTCTCCCCCTCTACTCTCTTGTAATGGATTGAGTTTTCCCTTTGAAGTTATCTTATCAGATTGAGTCTTTAAGGATTTGAGAACACTTGATGTATGTCTTTGCGTGGGATACCCGTGGTGACAATGGGGTATTCTATTGATCCACTTGATGTATGTTTTGGTGATTAACTTGCGGGTTCCGCCCATGAACCTATACATAGGGGTTGGCACAAGTTTTCGTCTTGACTCTCCGATAGAAACTTTGGGGCACTCTTTGAAGTACTTTCTGTTGGTTTGAATAGATGAATCTGAGATTGTGTGATGCGTATCGTATAATCATACCCACGGATACTTGAGGTGACATTGGAGTATCTAGGTGACATTAGGGTTTTGGTTGATTTGTGTCTTAATGTGTTATTCTAGTACGAACTCTATGATAGATTGAACGGAAAGAATAGCTTCATGTTATTTTACTACGGACTCTTGAATAGATCGATCAGAAAGGATAACTTTGAGGTGGTTTCGTACCCTACCATAATCTCTTCGTTTGTTCTCCTCTATTAGTGACTTTGGAGTGACTCTTTGTTGCATGTTGAGGTATAGTTATATGATCCAGTTATGTTGTTATTGTTGAGAGAACTTGCACTAGTGAAAGTATGAACCCTAGGCCTTGTTTCAACGCATTGCAATACCATTTGTGTTCCCTTTTATCATTAGTTACCTTGCTGTTTTTATATTTTCAGATTACAAAAACCTTTATCTACCATCCATATACCACTTGTATCACCATCTCTTCGCCGAACTAGTGCACCTATACAATTTACTATTGTATTGGGTGTGTTGGGGACACAAGAGACTCTTTGTTATTTGGTTGTAGGGTTGCTTGAGAGAGACCATCTTCATCCTATGTCTCCTACGGATTGATAAACCTTAAGTCATCCACTTGAGGGAAATTTGCTACTTTCCTACAAACCTCTGCACTTGGAGGCCCAACAACGTCTACAAGAAGAAGGTTGTGTAGTAGACATCAGAGAACAGTACTACGAAATGTATCAATTGTTGGACCAAACTGTTAACTCAACATTACATTTCAGAATATCAGATTGCATATTAACATTATAGAGGACAAATCACTAGAAGGCACTGGTGGTAGCCTCGAGAAAACAACACAAACTGTATTTTAAAGTAGACAACAGTGTGGCGGTGTCGACGGTGGCCTCGAAGACGAGGTGCTCCTCCAAGATCTAGCGATCGGCACGCATGGCAGCCATAGCGACCTCATCTGCGTGTGCGGATGCGATTTGCTTCTCCACTGCTAGATGCTACTGAGCTCCATGTTATACTGCATGCAAAATGGTTGTGGGAGGTGCTTAATTAGAGGACGGGGCCAGTGATTTCGGCTGAAGGTGTCGCGCCGTCGACCGAGGCATGTGGGACGGGGAAGGAGGGGGATGGTGTGGGTGGGGTGTGGATTACCTGACCATATCGACAAGGCCGCGTAGCAAGAAGAAGGGTCATCGATGAGGAGGCTGCACTACAAGAAGATGGGTCGGTAGCGAGGAGGCAGCGCTGCAAGAAGAAGGGTCGCCGGCGAGGAGGCGGCGTTGCAAGAAGAAGGATCACAGGGCGAGGAGGCGGCGCTACAAGAAGAAGGGTCCCCAGCGAGGAGGCTAAGCTGCCAGTAAGCAGTAGTGAAGGTTTGAACTTGGAACGCAAGGAGGAACAGTGGAGATGTGGCTTTTGGAGGGAGGGAGGGGACGGGGAGATAGATATTTCCACGGTGGCAGAAAAAATTCGCTCGGTGCCGCGAGAAACTGGCGCGCAAGTGTGGTTCAAGCGCGGGCGGTGGACTATAGACGACGAAGCTTCCTGCGTAAGCCAGACAAGACGGTGGACCAAGATATTTTATACCGCATCCCACACGATTCTTGCTAGTAAACTGTTTGTGGTATATCTGATTTTGTCATTATGTTTTGAAAGACAAAATTCTGTTACGGAGGGAAAGGATGATGTTTGAATTGATAGAACATTTTATCTATAGTGAACATGCAACTACATGAGTGCCGTGTTAAAATTTGGAATTATTCCGGGTTCGTTCGGCATTTTTATGCATTAATTGAGTTTCTAGGCATTTAATGTGCATAATTCAAATTTGAACTACAAGCACATGCTCTAGTGCAGCAAAGTTTGTTGAAAAATCACATGTGTGTCTTTGGGTGAATTTATAGGTCCCATGCAAGAATGGGAATGAAATTAAAACATCTAGGCGTCGTGGCTCAACTGGAAACATTGAGAAACTTGGTTTTTAAGTTCCTTTAAGTCCCAAATTCGCCTAAAAATCATGAAACTTGGCATGGTGTCAATTCATGGCACCAGCATGTTGTGGTAAAAAAATGTCTGAATTGGGAGAAGTTTTGCCATAAGCTTCTTGCAAATTGTAGCTTCTCTGAAGAAGGCGTGTGGTTTTGAGAGGGAATGTGTCACCTTTGTGAGCAAAACGACATCCGCTCCCCCCTCTTGATTTTTTTACAAAGCAGACATAGAACTATATGAGTGTCGTGTTTAAATTTGGAATTATTCTAGGTTCGTTTGCTCCTTTTATGCATTAATTGAGTTTTTGGGCATTTAATGTGAATAATACAAATTTGAACTACAAGCACATGCTCCAGTGCACCAAGGTTGGTAGAAAAATCACATATGTGTCCTTGGGTGAATTTCTAGGTCCCATGCAAGAAATTGGAATGAAATTCAAATATCTAGGCGCCATGGTTCGGCCGATAACATTGAGAAACTTGATTTTTGAAATTCTTGTAAATTCAAAACTCGCCTAAAAATCATGAAACTTGGCATGGTGTCATTTCATGGCACCAACATGCTGTGGTAAAAAAATTGGACGAATTTGGACAAGTTTTGGTATAAGCTTCTTACAAACCGGAGCTTCTCTCAAGAAGACTCATGGTTCCCGAGGGGGAACGTGTCACCTTTGTGTGCGAAACGGTATACGCTGCCTCCCCCCTTGATGTTTTATAGAGGTAACATAGAACTATATGAGTGACGTGTTAAATTTTGGTATTATTCCAGGTTCATTTGGCCTTTTTTATACATTAATTGAGTTTTTGGGCATTTCATGTGCATAATTAAAATATGAACTACAAGTACATGATCCAGTACACCAAAGTTGGTTGAAAAATCATATGTGTGTCCTTGGGTGAATTTCTAGGTCCCATGCAATAAATGGGAATGAAATTCAAACATCTGGGCGTCGTGGCTCGGCCGGAAATATTGAGAAACTTGGTTTTTTAATTCCTATAAATCGAAAAGACACATGAAAATCATGAAACTTGGCATGGTGTCATGACATGGCACCAACATGTTGTGGTAATTTTTTTGGCCAAATTGGAACAAGCTTTGGTATAAGCTTCTTGCAAATTGGAGCTTCTCTCAAGATGGCTCGTGGTTCCGAGAGGGAACGTGTCACCTCCGTGTGCGAAATGACATACACTGCCTTCTCCCGCCCTGATTTTTCTACACATAAAGCTTAGACCAAATAGGACTTTCGTGCTAAAGTTGGGAATTGTTCCAGGTTAGTTTGGCCTTTTTATACATTAATTGAATTTCCAAGCATTTAATGTACATAATTCAAATTTGAACTACAAGCGCATGCTCCAGTGCGCCAAAGTTAGTTGAAAAATCATTTATGTGTACTTGGGTGAATTTCTAGGTCCCATGCAAGAAGTGGGAATGGGATTCAAACATCTGGGCGTCTTGGCTCGGCCGGAAACATCGAGAAACTTGGTTTTAAAATTCCCGTAAATCCAAAACTCGCCTGAAAATCATGAAACTTGCATGGTGTCATGACATGGCACCAACATGCTGTGCTAAAACTTTTGTTCAACTTGCGAAGGCACACACATTAACAATCAACAAAGTCATTTTGGAACAAGTACTGTCACATTACAAATCGGAAACACAAGTATTATTGAAAACCATGGGCATTCTACTTACCATTTACGTGCCGCCACGCGTCCCCTTTTTTATTGGCTCCGAGGTGCCGTGCGGGGTAGCTATTTGAGTGCGAGAGGCGTGCAATCAAACCCCTGCACGTTCTCATCGGGAGGAGAGCCCTTTGACCTCTATCGGCCGCCACCTCCCTCCCAACATCTCCATTAATGGCGCCCGAGCCCTTGTTTCATGGCATGGCTATGTCTCACTCGACTGAGATTGAAGAGAGGAAAAAGAAAGTCCAAAAATAAAGTTTTGCATGGATCTTGATGTAAGATCCGATGGACCTATATAGCATCGACTGCGACTTATAGCAAAACTGATGAATATATATATATAAGGACGATGACAGTGGATAATAATTGTCTTACATATTTAGGAAGATAATTAAAAAAGCCACATGCGGCAACGCCCGAAATACACAAGGGCAAAAGAAGAAGGAAGACAAAGATCTGGCTCGCTAATCTCTACTTTCTTGATGCGTTGTTGCGGGCCACAGAGACTAGTTCCCGTAGTGAGTGGCGATGAGCTCTTTCGTGTCCTCAAGAAGTTGCTTGAGAGCATCCATGAATTCCTCCACTAGCCTTTGGCGTTCGATGCGGAGCATGAAATTCTCGTCCATAAGTTTCTTGACGATGACGCCGGTCGTCTACAACAAGGTAGTGGTCTCCTCGTGCCGCTTTGTCATTCTGGCGATCTTCACCCTCAGCAGGCCGCGCTCGGTGCGAAGCTTCGCCTTGTCCTCCCCTAGTCCTCGGATGACGCTGGTAGGATTTTCAAACAAGGCATTTATCTCGTCCTGCTGCTTCATCCAGTCGGAGATCCAACCCATCATGTCATCGAGCATAACGCGCATGCTCCTGTGAGAGTCCTCGCCTGCCCATGAGAGATTTTCCCAGGCCACCACGGCGCGAGAGGACATCTCTGCTGCATTCACAGTGCGACGGAACATCTCTGCTGCTTCCGCGGCGCGACCGGACCAGTCTGCTGCATCGACGGTGTGGTGGGACCTCTGTGCTGCTTCGGCGGTGCGGCGGGACCTCTGTGCTGCTACGGCCACGCGGCGGGATATGTCGGTTGCTTTCGTGGAGAGGCGGGACATCTCTCGTCCTTCCACTTTCATGCTTGCCTCTCCCTGGTAGTAATCTCTCGACCCAGAACTCACGCTGGCCATGGCAACGCAAGGGAACAACGATTAATGACTTGTTTGTTTTTGTGGATGGGGAGTTGAGGAGGAATGTGCAGTCATCTTGGAGTAGTAGTATTTATAACCGGGTACTAATATTCTCCTAAGTGGGAAACCGTTTAGGTTTTGATCGGTGTGAACAGGTTTGCAATTAAATATAGCCTGGTAGTAATTTGGAATGTGACGGGGCAGAGGCTCAGAATTTATTGACGGTTCTATAATTTCTAAGTGAGGCACTATTCTCGGACGGCGTAACATGGGCACACTTTCTCGGCTGCATACGTAGTGTTTGCACCATAGGGTGCACCGCAATAGGAGATGTCAGCACACGTCTTGTTCCAACAACCGTGTGTGCTCGTTATTACCATCGTGCATGCTTCTTTTAATTAGAATGTGTGCCTTTCTAGCGCACACACGTTGATCTGTCTAAATATTTCTATTTGTTGTGGCTAATCGCAAACAGTTCATTTGTGTGAAGTGTATGCCATCAGTCGCAGACAAGTTGATCTGCCTGACCATTTCTGTTGTGTTGCCTAATCGCAAACAGTTCACCCATCTGAAGTGTATGCCCTCAATCGCACACACCTTCATCTGGCTGCCCGTTCTGTTGTTCCACCTCATCACAAACAGTTAATCCGACTGAACTATATGTCATATATCGCACACGCCTTCATTTGGCTGCCTGTTTCTGTTCTTCTTACGCATCGCAAACACTTCATTGTATTGAACCCTATGCCCCGCATCACACACGCAACTAAAATTTGAAACATGGTTGATGTATCCGCCATCGCAAATGTTTTGCATATTTTTGACGGTTTTTTACATCACTATTTGCGATTAATGCATCGCACACAGTTTCGTCAAAGGGTCTTTGATTGTAGTGTCACGTTAGCAGCATCCTGCAGTAGTGCAAATGTTTAATGCTATGGTTAGATGTTATCTTAATACTTTTCTCGTAGTTGCGGATGCTTGCGAGGGGGTTAATCATAACTGGGAGGTTTGTTCAAGTAAGAACAACACCCAAGCACCGGTCCACCCACATATCAAATTATCAAAGTAGCGAACACGAAGCAAACCAACATGATGAAAGTGACTAGATGAAATTCCCGTGTACCCTCAAGAACACTTGCTTATTATAAGAAACCATTTTTGTCGTCCTTTGCCACAAAAGAATTGGGCTACCTTGCTGCACTTTATTTACTGTTACCGTTACTTGCTGGTTACAAATTATCTTGCTATCAAACTACCTGTTATCGACAATTTCAGTGCTTGCAGAAATTACATTGCTAAAAACCACTTGTCACTTCCTTCTGCTCCTCGTTGGGTTCGATGCTCTTACTTATCGAAAGGACTACGATTGATCCCCTATACTTGTGGGTCATCAAGGATGATGGAGACTATGATTCCCCCACAAGCCGGGATGAGACTCTGGACTAAATGGAAAATAAAATAAAAAGTGAGGCCAAAAAGATCCCAAGAAAAAGAAGAAAAGAAAAGAAAAAGGGAAACAAATGAGAGAAAAAGAGATAAGGGGTTCAAATACCGCACTTGTGCTCCAGAGTAGCACCATGTTTTCATATAGAGAGCCTCCTATGTTGTCACTTTCACATACTAGTGGGAATTTTTCATTATAGAGTTAGATGCACACCCACTTAGTTCTTATATTGAGCTTTCATACACCTATAGCTCTTAGTGCACATGTTGCATAGAAATCCCTACTCCTCGTAATGATATCAATGGATGGGCATCTCCATAGCCTGTTGATTAGCCGCATCAATGTGAGACTTTCTTACTTTTTTGTCTTCTCCAAATTAATCTCTACCACTGTATTCGATTCCACCCATAGTGCTATATCAATGGCTTGCACTCATGTATTGTGTGAGGGTTGAAAAAGATGAAACGCGTTAAAAAGTATGAACCAATTGCTTGGCTGGCACCGGGGTAGTACATGATAAATACTTTGTGTTAAGAAGATGAAGCATGACAAGACTATATGATTTTTTAGGGATAACGTTCTTTAGCATTGATATTTTGAAAGACATGATTGTTTGTTGGGATGCCTAAGTATTGATGTGTTTATGTCAAATTATAGACTATTGCTTTGAATCACTCGTGTCTTAATATTCATGCCATGATTAGATATATGATCAAGATTATGGTAGGTAGCATTCCACATCAAAAATTATCTTTTTATCATTTACCTACTCGGGGCGAGCAGGAACTAAGCTTGGGGATGCTGATATGTCTCCGTCGTATCTATAATTTTTGATTGTTTGATGCCAATATTATACAACTTTCACATAATTTTGGCAACATTTTATATGATTTATTGGACTAACCTATTGATCCAGTTCCCAATGCCAGTTCCTATTTGTTGCATGTTTTTTGCAGAATATCCATATAAAACAAAGTCCAAATGCAATAAAAATTTATGGAGGATTATTTTGGAATATTTTTGATTTTTGGGAGCTGGAATCAAGGCAAACGGAGGTCCACATCCCCCACAAGACACCAAGGCGCGCCCTAGGGCACAGGCGCGTGGTAGTGCGTTGTGCTCACCTCGTAAGGCGGTTGCTGCTATACTTTGGGTGCAAGGAAGCTTATATCCAGATAAAAAAATTGTGTTAAAATATCGGTGCAATCGAAGTTACGGATCTCCGGAATATAAGAAACGGTTTTCGGCCAGAAAACTGAACGTGAAACAGAAGAGAACATAGAGGGAGATCTAATCTCGGAGGGGATCCCGCCCCTCCGCCGCCATGGAAGCCATGCACTAGAGGGGGAACTCTCCTCCCATCTAGGGGGAGGCCAAGGAAGAAGAAGGAGGGGGGCTCTCTCCTAGTGGCATTGGAACGCCACCGGGGCAATCATCATGTGACGACGATCTAGTCCAACAACTCCGTCATCTTCACCAACATCTTCATCACCTTCCCCCATCTATATTCAGCCGTCCACTCTCCCTCAACCCATTGTACCCTCTACTTGAACATGGTGCTTTATGCTTCATATTATTATCCAATGATATGTTGCCATCCTATGATGCTTGAGTAGATTTTTGTTGTCCTATCGGTAATTGGTGAATTGCTATGGTTGGTTTAATTTGCTTGTTGTTATGTTGTTGTCCTTTGGTGCCCATCATATGAGCGTGCATGTGAATCACACCATAGGGTTAGTTGTATGTTGATAGGACTATGCATTAGAGGGCAAGGGTGACAGAAGGTTCTATATTGACGCGATTAGCTGTTCCCGAACTTCCTAATCACCCACGCCCCACCGGTCCACCACTTCCCCCCGATCCCATGATCCCCACCAGCGCCCCCCCCCCCTCCGATCCCCCGATCCCCACCAGCGCCCCGGCAACCTCCTGATCCACCGCCTCCTCCCTCTCCCCCGGGCCATGGATCCCGC
>NC_041386.1:113089951-113216892 GCF_002162155.2 Triticum dicoccoides | reverse complement strand
GGATCCCGCGTGCCGCCGCCGGCCGTGGACCCGGCCTCCGCCGCCCCGCCCCCGTTCCCTAGTCTGGCTAGTGCGCCGCCCCGCCCCACCCCATCTTATGTCGATCGGGTCTCACTGCCACCTCCTATGCGGGATCGAGTATCGCCTCCGGTTTCCTCCCTAAAAGCTGTCGCCGGCCTTCTAGTCCGACAGTGCCACCGCGGGCGAGCCACCTCACCGCGAGCCCATCGCCCCCGCTGCATCGGCCACCACCCCTTGCCTCCCCTTTGATGCGACACACCGACGGCCACCACCTGCCTCCCCATCGACGCCGTGCGCCGGCGGCCACCACCCAACGTCCACCTGTAGCTAGAGGAGGGCTTGACCTGCAGCAAGAGGACGACACGACCTGCAGCTGGGTGGCCACATCCGGCAGAGAGGACAGAGGCGGCTGGGTGATGGATCTTGCACACCGCCCTCCGGCCACGAGGCTGCCGAGCTGCTGGGTCACCGTCCACAAGCAGCAGCAGGTCGTCTTTCCTACCTCCCATAAAGAACGCAGACGACGCTGAGCTTCTCAACCCCTCCTCCCTCCTCTAGTGTTCCTTTGCAGAAAAACTAGCTCTGGGCCTGTTCGTCCTGACCTTCCTCTTCGGCCGCAGCAGTGACGAGCTCCTCCGAGCAATGAGCTACTGTTCGCAGCATCCTCTCCTCGAGCATTGTCGAGCTGTTGTTGGTGCACTACTGCTGCAGTTTAGCTTGAGTGCGAGAGGAAAGATTTCTGAGACAGATTAGTTGCTGGTGTTGTCCTTGGGATTTTTTGTTTGAACCTGCTGTTCTCCGTGGTTAAAGAGGTACAATTTTGTTAAATGAACTCGCAGTACACCTCTTTTCCTAAGAAAGGCAGCCAGCTATGGTTTCTGGCCTTCAATTTGCTTGTGTGTCCAGTGTGTATGTATATATGTTCCAATGTTTTATATACTATATTGGTGCCGAAATTAAGTGCAAGATGTGCATATTTTGTTTTCTAACATGCGCGCGAGAATGTGCAGGCAAACTCCCTTTGACATTTTGTTCTCAACTGTGGCACAATTTGTCAGATAGAATATGTAGATATTTCTTCCATTGGTGTCCAAAATTCCTGACACATACATACGAGCAATTTTTAATTTAGATTTTAGTTTTGTTGTGCAATTGGGTCATACTGGGGTACTTCTAGGCGCTAAAGTTTTTCTCCATGCTGAATTTTGTGTGGCCCAAGGTTTGCTCCAATCCCCTATATATCATAGTAAAAGAATCATAGGCGTATGTTCGGGGTACAAATGAGTACTGGCCTTCTCTCCAAACACATACTTGACCTTTAATTTTTTTGTGTGAAGGTCAAAATGTTTTGTTCAAGAAGGTCAAGTGTGTTATGTGTATCTCAGCAAGTTCAAATAATTTGAATATGCAAAATGTTGTGTTCGAGAAGGTCAAGTGTGTTATGTTCATCACCTCGCCCCATTGAATCTTTTGCATTTTTTGTGTATTCTTGAAAAGTTCATGTCATCATGAGATGCTTCGATTGAGTTACTATGAAAATGTTCACCTCAGAGGCAGGTATATGCGTGCAGATCAGGAAGGACGACGAACCACGCCTGGTGCCGCTACCATCGTGAACATATGGAGGAAGAAGGTCACCACATAGGCAGGGAGAAGGTCACCATAGAGGTAGGGATAAGGTCACCATAGAGGTAGGGAGAAGGTCACGTAAGGTGCAGGAAGATTGTTAGAGTGCAGTAAGGGGTGTGTGATCTTTGTGCTGTTTTTGGGGTGGAAATTAACATGGGTATGCGATCCCACATCCTGTGTATTCTTGAGATGGCCTCCCTTAGCCTCAAAACCATATTGCTGATAAAATATGATACTCTCAATGCTATAGTCATGTGAAATGAAAATTAGATATATACATGTACAGAGCCTAGAACAACTTTATGGGCAGTTGATGGATTATTCGGTGGTTGTTGCTGCCACTACTGATTTTTTAACTCAGATTTGTTGCAAGAAGTTCACGTGCACCTGCATGCAAGGTTCAGAATTTATATTGTGGGGCGTCCGACCTCCAATTACATGTTTTAAAATGGCAAAAATATAACATACGACCTTCAATTGCGTATAATTTGACGTATACACAAAAATGTGACAGAAGTTCATAGTGAAAATAACGACAAGTTCAAGTACTACAAGGAATGCATTACAGGTGAGAATAAAAATATAGAAAAATAAAAGCATAAAAGGTTTGTTGAAAGAAGTTCAAGTGCTCTGTCCAGGGAAATTTTCAAAAAAAATTGCGAGAGAGGTTCACCTCGTATTTCCATGTTCGATTTTTTCCATATAAAAATATAATCCAATTCTTTAGTCAAAATATGAAAAGGTGAAGTTCAAATTGAAATAACAGAGAAGTTTGGAGTTTATTGAAACCTAGGATTTACCTGTTCAAAAAATAAAAAACACAACACCATTTTTTGCACTTTTAAAAACAACTCATAAACGGAAAAAATGGTTGCCAGAACTTCAAGTGCTCGGTGAGGAAAAGTTTTAAAAATTCTTGTAAGAGAGGTTTACCGTGTATTTAGATGTCCAAAATACATAAAAATTATGTTATTTTTTGTGTTTTAAAATAATTCTCTCAAACTAGAGAGAAGTTCAAAGTGATAAAAACCGGAAGTTCACGTACTACATGGCATGTATTTCATATAAGAAAAATACAATAAAGTGAAACAGAGTGAAGTTCAAACAGACTTGCCCCAGAAGTTTAACTACTTCACGCATTGCAAAAAAACAACACTTCAAAAAAAGAGTGAAGTTCAAACAGACATGCCTGGGAAGTTCAACTACTTCACGCAGTGCATTTCCATTTGCTATGAAGGCAGAAATCATGATCTCGTCATTTTCTAATTTATTTCAAAACGACGGGAATATCATTTGTGTAAGTTCAAGTTCTTGGACGGAGAAACTTAACAAAAATTGTGAGAGAGGTTTGTACAAAAAGAATATCATGTGTGTAACACTGACGGGTGAATGAGATAATTAGAAATGAAAGTACGTCACAGAAGTTCAACGTGAAAACAGCGCGAACTTCAACTACTATGCTCAATGAATTTTAGATGAAAAACTTTTAAAATCATCGCAAATATGAAAAAACGATCAACACGGGAAACTTGTGTGCTTACAGCAGCTTTCCACCGGTATATCACTTGCTCAATTCCGGTGAGTGGATGGAGAGCTACGAGCAGTGGATGGAGAGCTATGAGCAATAAAATCATGTCAAAAACAGAGTGAAGTTCAGGTACACGCGTCGAGAAGTTCAGGTTCTTCACGCAGTGCATTTTTGAAGAATCTGTTTCGCGATAAAGGTAGAACGAATGATCCCACCATTTTTTAAATTACTTGAAAACGGCTACGAATCAGATAAAGCCATCAACATGAAAAACTTTCGCATTTTCCGTAGCTTTTCAGCGGTATATTATTTGCCCCATTCCGATAAAGTTTGTAGAAATTATGGTGAAAATATATTTTTCGCCATTTTCGAAACTGACTTAAAACCGTAAATAATTGGGAGAAACAATACATAACAAAAAGTTTCACATTTGTTCAAGCTTTCCAACGCCATATCATTTGCTGCATTTGGACACGTGGTTAAAAAATTAGCTCGAAAATACGAACTCGGTAGGACTTGGACCATTTTCTAAATTACTCTTAAACCATTCAAAATTAGAAAAAACATTCAAGATGAAAAAGTAGCGCATTTTCATAAGCTTTCCAATGCCATATCATATGCCTCCATTAGATTATCCGTTTAGAAATGACATCGAAAAAACGAACTCAGCTGTTCGGTTCACGAAATTTTATGTTTTTTCAAATTACTCTTTAACCATAGGGAATTAGAGAAAACTTTCAACATGTGGAAGGAGCGGTTTTGCAGCAGCTTTCCAACGCCATATTATATTCCTCATTCCGATAAACGGTTTAGAAATGCGATCGAAAATACGATTCACGTTTTTTGTGCAAAGAAAAAACGGTTTTCAAAACTGCTCTTAAACCGCTTATATTTTGCCAAAAATTTAAGTTGGGTCATGATACTGATGTCCATAGCTTTCCAATGATATATCACAAGCCCCATTTGGGCAATGTTGGCGGAAGTTCAACCTAGTCCACAGGGAAGTTCAACGTACTACTAGCGGGGCGGGTCAGGTTGTGATCGGAATATTATTCTGATCCCGTGATCAGAATAGTGTTTATATATATATATATATATATATATATATATATATATATATATATATATATATATATATATATATATATATATATATATATGCTATGGTTGGGCATTATCTTAATGTATGCTAGGAGTTGTGGATTCTTGCCAATAGTTCCAATCATAAGTGCATTGAGTTCCAAGTAAGGGACGACATGCTAGCTGAGGCCTCTCCCACATACAAACTTGTCATCATTATTCCACACTCACTATTTGTAATATATTCTAACTTCATTTAGGTAGCACCTATTTTATGGTTTAGTTCTCCTTTATCATGCAAAGCTATCCTCTTTATGCCCACAACATAGTTTTATTCCTTGTTTCTAGATAAAAGTAAACACCTAGTGTACATAAGGTTGTATTAGTGGCAGATAGGACCTGAGATAATATGATCTTACCATTAGCTCCTTCTCGGTTCGACACTCCACACTTACTGTAAGTGCATCTAGTGCCCCTTAGTGATTTTGGTGTATTGAAGACTTATAGGTTAAGGGACTAATGCATTTGTGAGTGTACACAGGTCTATAAGTCTATGAGGAGTTTGATATTTATAGAGAAAGTCGAACCCTAAAAATGAATGTCTTCAACTGAAGACTTTGGCTTTCTGAAGAATTTGAAAGTGAAGAAATTGGTGTGATCATGAAGACTTAATATTCATGCGAGGAGTATGAAGCGTCAAGACTTTTGTTTTTGTAGTTTCATTTTCTCTTTCTTGAGTCATAGGAAACACCATACTATTAAAGGGGGTCGAGGTAAAAGTAAGGAAAAGTTTCCAAGTGATGCTCATCTCAAAATCCTACACCTGCCAATCCTTTTGAGTGAAGCCATTGGAAATATCATATAGTTCAGTCAATTTCTTTAGTGATAGAGACAAAGATCTTCTGGTCTCTTAGGAATTTGTTCTAACTGAGGAGTTAGGAATTCGCCAGTGTGAATTGCCTACAGGTGAGGAACATGATAGCCCTGAGGAATTTGATACTCAAATATCCGACCATTGCTGTGCTACGCGCCAGCTGTCCCAAAATATCTGCCCACCTAACGATCGTATCATTGAAGGGCATTTATGTCTTATCATGTCGGGCTGCTCCCTAGGCTATAAATAGACGCCCCCTACAACCACTAGCTTGTTGGATGCTCCGAGAGAAACCAACACTTGTCAATTGAGAGCATCCCATCCTCCGAGGACTTTGAGCGAAAATCATCAAGTGAGGAAAACCCAAACCGAAACACCTACAAACCCAAAGTGATTGAGCATCACTGAAGAGATTGTTCCTGTGTGGAACTGACGCTTGTTACCTTTGAAGACTGTGTATCCTCCAGACGGTTATGCAGCATGGTCTAGAGCATCCAAGAGGAAATTGTGGATCGCCAAGTGCCCGAGTCTATGAAGGTTTGGAAGTCACCTGAATACTTACCACGAGTAATTGGGCGAGGTTTGTGTGACCTTAACTCAAGGAGAATACAGTGAGGACTGTGTGTCCTCAGGTTTAAATACCTAGTCGGTCCAACCAGACGTACGGCTGTCACAGCAGTTGGAACTAGTCTACCAAATCATTGTCTTCACCGAGCTATCTGGTTCTATTTCCTCAACCCTTTCATTTCCTCGTTTCTGTGTAGAAGTACTTGATTGTTACTGTTTGAAGACTTTGACTGAAGACTTTCTCAATTTCCTCAATTCAATTTCTTCAGTCAGTTTGTGTTCAGACTGCTTATCCTGTGTTTATGATACTTTATCATGATGACTGTGCTACTACTATGTTATGCTTGCATCTGAGTACTTATTCTGCTGCTAAGTAGTTTGTTGCTTAGGAATTTTTTCACCCCGAAATTCCTTAGTGAAGAATTTGTAAAATTCGCCTATTCACCCCCTCTAGTCGATGTAACGCACTTTCAATTGGTATCAGAGCAAGGTAATCCCTTATTCTGTGTGATTTTGGTTTAACCACCTAGAGTTTTAGTTATGTTGACTGCAGGTATGATCAAGGTCTCCGCTGGGTGTCCTACCTTCGATGGGATGGACTACCCCTACTGGAAGAATAAGATGCGAATGCATCTTGAGGCAATTGACAACGATCTCTGGTACGTTGTGGAAAATGGCGTTCCCTCCGTCACTCCTACAATCATTGTTGTTGATGTGAAGAGATTCAAGCAACTCGACTCTCAAGCGAAGAACATCATATGTGGCCATCTGAGCAAAGGGCAGTATGGCAGAGTGAGTGCTTTGGAGACAGCTAAGCTCATCTGGGACAGGCTGTCAAATGTCAACGAGGGAGTCTCAACTCAACGTGACTCTCAAGTTGACGTTCTTCGCAATCTCTTCAACCTCTTCAAAAGACTCGACAATGAAAATGTTCAGCAAACCTTCGGTCGCCTCACTGACATTTCAAATGAGCTTTAAGCACTTGGTGCCACTGACATCACCGACCATGAGGTGGTGAAGAAATTGCTGAGATCGCTTGATTACTCATTTGACACTCTGGCACTGATGATACAAGAATATGGAGACTACAAGTCACTTGATCCCACTGATATCCTCGAGAGGCTAATTAAACACTCATGAGTTCCAACTTGCTAAGAAGAGAGATCTCTGTGGACTGAGCTATGGCAGATCACGCGCACTGAAGGCCAAGGCAGTCTCTGAATCTAAAGGTGAGGGTTTTGGTAGCAGCCTTGGCGATCCTGAAGAACTGAGCCAGGAGCTTGCAATGCTCTTGAGGAAATTCCAGAAGTTCTCAAGGCATGGTTGCTTTGATAAATCCTCAAGAAGTGATGACATGAGATCAGATTCCCCATCCCGTGACTACAAGAAGAGAACATGCCACAAATGCAAGAAACCTGGTCACTATATTACTGATTGTCCTCAGTGGGAAAATGAATCAAAGAAGAAGAAATACAAGGATTATAGTTCTGATGACTCAAATAAGAAGAAGAAATCTTCAAAGTACTCATCATCAAAATACTCAAAGTCTTCATCTCACAAGAAGAGCAGCGCCAAAAAGGCTCGGGCATTCATTGGCAAGGAAATGGACTCTAAAGATGAATCTGAAGAAAATGAGGAAGATGAGGCATCTAAGGAGTCAGACTCTGGTGTGGCGAGCCTAGCCCTCGCTACTGCTTTCATCAGCAAGTCCATCTTCAACTCTGAGGAAAATGACTTCCCCAACACTGCCGCCGATGGCGATGATGACTACGCTCCCACCTATTTCTTTATGGCAAAAGGTGCCAAGTTACTCAAATAACCCTCCTCTGAATCAAGTGAGGATGAATCTGATGAAAACCTCAAGCCTAGCTATTCTAAACTTGCTAAGATTGTTGTGAAACAACAAAAGGCTTTTGAAAAGGTTCAAAATATGCTAGACAAAAGTGATGACCTGTTGGGTGAAGAAATGGATCGAACTCAAACTCTGACTGATAATCTTCAGAGACTTCAGACTAAGTTTGACAACCTTCAAAGTCATCATAACACTCTCTTATATGATCATGAGAGGCTTTCTTATGAATTTCTTCAAACAAAGCAAGATCTTGAGCAGCTAAGGGTGAGTTATGAAGACCTTCAGAAGGAACACGATTCATTGCTAGCTCAACAGATCAGTTCCGCTCAGGTTGAATTCATTCCACCATGTTTGAAATGCATTGAACGAGAATCTGCTAATTCTTCACCTGAAAGTTCAAATGCTTCTATTGCTGCAAATTCTTCAACTGTCTCTGTGGTCACAAATTCCTCATCTGAGGATGCTACTAGTATCACTGATCATGCCGGGCTGAAGGAATTGTATGTGACATGCATGTACAAAAGCCTCAAAGGGCATCGGTCTCTTTGTGATGTGCTTAAAAAGAAGATCCTCAATAGGAATCCTAGGAAAGAGGGTATTGCCTTTGAGAGGAAACTCAATGCTGATGGGACATACTGGAAACCTGAGCAGTATCCCAAAACCTCATGGGTTGCTGCGAAGGGACCTCCGTAGATCCATCCACTTTATCTGGCTTTACCTGTGAATCATCATATCCTTCTGATGAGTCATTTGACTCCAACTATAAACTGATCAAAAATCAGAATGGTGAAGTATTTGCTAGATATGTTGGCACTAACTGCAGGAATGGTCCCTCTATGAAGAAAATCTGGGTTCCCAAAAGGTGCCTTGAAAGTCTTCCGGTGAATGTCATCATGACACCACCTATGAAGAATAGGAACCACAGATCAAATTCTTCATATGGACCAAAGTCTTCTTATGGATCCAAGTCCTCATATGGACCAAATTCCTCACGTGGATCAAATTCCTCATATGGATCCAGATCTTCATATGAACATCATCGTGCTAACACTTCTGTTTCGCAAGGAAGATCTAAGGGCTAAGATTATGTGCATTACTCTTCAAATCATTATGTTCATAAGTCCTCGAAGAATTTCTCTGCTTATTCATATGCCTACTCTAACCCCTCTTATGTGAAAGAAGTGGACTGGCTTCTATGCTACCTTTCACTTATGGAGCTCGCAGAATGATGAATGCTACCTCTTGAGCTTGCGTTGGTTTTCCCTTGAAGAGGAAAGGGTGATGTAGCATAGTAGCGTAAGTATTTCCCTTAGTTTTGAGAACCAAGGTATCAATCCACTAGGAGGTAACACACAAGTCCCCTAGTACCTGCACAAACAAACAAAAACCTCGCAACCAACGTGATAAAGGGGTTGTCAATCCCTTCACGGTCACTTACGAAAGTGAGATCTTATAGAGATAATAAGATAAATATTTTTGGTATTTTTGTTGTATAGATTGGAAAATAAAGATTGCAAAATAGAAATAGCAAATTGATAGGAAAATAATATGACGGAAGATAGACCCGGGGGCCATAGGTTTCACTAGTGGCTTCTCTCAAGAAAGCAAATTCTATGGTGGGTGAACAAATTACTGTCGAGCAATTGATAGAAAAGCGCATAGTTATGAGAATATCTAGGCATGATCATGTATATAGGCAGCACGCCCGTGACAAGTAGACCGAAACGATTCTGCATGTACTACTATTACTCCACACATCAACGACTATCCAGCATGCATCTAGAGTATTAAGTTCATAAGAACAGAGTAATGCATTAGGCAAGATGACATGATGTAGAGGGATAAACTCAACAAATATGATATAAACCCCATATTTTTATCCTCGACGGCAACAATACAATACATGCCTTGCTGCCCCTGCTGTCACTGGGAAAGGACACCGCAAGATTGAACCCAAAGCTAAGCACTTCTCCCATTGCAAGAACGATCAATCTAGTAGGCCAAACCAAACTAATAATTCGAAGAGACTTGCAAAGATATTTAAATCATGCATAAAAGATTTTAGAGAAGAATCAAATATTGTTCATAGATAATCTTGATCAAAAACCCACAATTCATCGGATCTCGACAAACACATTGCAAAAAGAATTACATCGAATAGATCTCCAAGAGAATCAAGGAGAACTTTGTATTGAGATCCAAAGAGAGAGAAGAAGCCATCTAGCTAATAACTATGGACCCGAAGGTCTGTAGTAAACTACTCACACATCATCGGAGAGGCTATGGTGTTGATGTAGAAGCCCTCCATGATCGATTCCCCCTCTGGCAGAGCACCGGAAAAGGCCCCAAGATGGGATCTCACGGGTACAGAAGGTTGCGGTGGTGGAAATAGGGTTTTGTGGTGCTCCTGGATGTTTTCGGGGTATATGGGTATATATAGGAGGAAGAAGTACGTCGGTGGAGCTGTGAGGGGCCCACGAGGGTGGGGCACGCCTCCCTACCTCGTGGCCTCCTCGCTTCTTTCTTGACGTGAACTCCAAGTCTCATGGATCACGTTTGTTCCAAAAATAACTCTCCCGAAGGTTTCATTTCGTTTGATATTCCTTTTCTGCGAAACACTGAAATAGGCAAAAAATAGCAATTTGCACTGGGCCTTTGGTTAGTAGGTTAGTCCCAAAAATGATATAAAAAGGTATATTAAAGCCCATTAAACATCCAAAATAGGTAATATAATAGCATGGAACAATCAAAAATTACAGATATGTTGGAGACGTATCAATGAACTCTTTGCCACCCCTCCAGATGTGGGTGGTGAAGAAAAAGGACTAATCTCTTATGCAGGGTCAGGTCTCCAGACAAACTTAATCATCTAAAGAACTTGCTGGAGACCTGAATATGCTTGAAAGGATGCAAGCTAATCATGAAGAAACGAATTTTCATTTCTCACGTCCTCATATTGCTATATCTGTTATATTGCTTGATGAAATTGATCTGATGAATTTGATGTCATATTCTTCACTGCTGAAGTAAATGAGTTCGTAAGATGCACTAATTCATATGCAGGATGATCAACCCAAAGCCACTTAGTGGGTCCTCGATAGTGGATGTACAAATCACATGACTGGTGACAGGAACTTATTGATGGACACTGCTTTATCTCCATCGCATCTAAAGCGTATCACCTACGCTGACAAAGGCAAAAGCAAGGTATTGGGTCTAGGTAAGGTGCGGTCTCAAAGGATCGACACATGGACAAAGTCATGCTTGTCGAGTCCTTAGGATTCAACCTTATGTCTATCCCAATGCTTTGTGATCTTGATATGCTTGTTGTCTTTGGCAAGTATCATTGTGTTGTGATCATGGAAGCTGACAATTTCAAAGTCTTCGAAGGCTTTAGGAGTGGAGACTTGTATATTGTTGATTTCTCTACAAGACCACAACCTGCCACGTGTCTACTGGCAAAAGCTTCAGAAGGCTGGCTATGGCATCAATGACTTGGTCATGCTGGCATGAGGAACTTGCACACACTCGCGAAGAAGAAGCATGTCATTGGCATCGAGGGTGTCAAATTCCTCAAGGATCACCTGTGTGGAGCTTGTGAAGCTGGAAAGATGACCAAGGCCAAGCATCACTCAAAGACTATCATGACTACAACTCGTCCATTTGAATTGCTTCACATGGATCTCTTCGGCCCTAATCATTATGCCAAATTCACTAATGCTGCATCTTTATATGGCTTTGTCAATGTTGATGACTATTCTCGTTACACATGGGTGCATATCATCACTTACAAAACTGAAGTGCAGGAAGTCTTCAAACGATTTTCCTCGAGGGCTTCAACCAACTTTGGTGTGAAGATCAAGCACATTAAAAGTGACAATGGGACCGAGTCCAAGAATACTGGTCTTGATGACTATCTTGATGAACTTGGTATTACTCACGAGTTATCTGCTCCTTATACTCCTCAGCAAAATGGCGTCGTGGAGCGCAAGAACATGACTCTTGTTGAGATGGCTCGCACTATGCTTGATGAATACAAGATGCCTCCTCACTTCTGGCCTGAGGCAATTGACACTGCGTGCGACATCATCAACAGGGTATATCTTTATAAATTCTTCAAAAAAAACCTCATATGAACTCGTCAGTGACAAGAAACCCAATGTGAGTTATTTCAAAGTCTTCAGTGCTAAATGTTGGATTAGAGATCCTCATCACAATTCTAAATTTGCACCGAAAGCACATGAAGGTTTTATGCTTGGTTACGAAAAGGACTCGCACACCTATGGAGTCTTCAACACCTATCACCACAAGGTTGTTGAAACTATAGAGGTGCAGTTCGATGAAACTAACGGCTCACAAAGAGAGCACCTACCTCCCGTGCTAGATGAAATGTCTCCTGAGGAATCCAGTAAGTACAAGGCTACTGAGGATGTCATTCCTACCGAAGAATCTGCTAAAGAAGTCATTCCAGAACGTGAAGAACATCATGCTGATGCACCTGAGGAAAATGGATCAGAAGAAAGTGCTGAGCCCACTCAACGTCGTCAACCCGCTCATCCTCGCATAGCTAATGAAGTGTAGATTGAGAGAATCATCAACAACATCAAAGCACCAGGTCCTCTCACACGCTCAAAAGCTTCACATTTGTCTAACTTTTGTGGGCACTTTGCTTTTGTGTCTACCACAGAGCCCACCAAAGTAGATGAGGCATTTCTGGAGCCTGAGTGGATTCAAGCAATGCAAGAGAATTACATCAGTCGAGCTCAACAATGTCTGGGAACTTGGCAAGCGACCAGACCCACGCAAGCATAATATCATCGGCATCAAATGGATCTACCGCAACAAGAAAGATGAAAATGGCCTTGTGGTGAGGAATAAGGCATGGCTTGTAGCTTAAGGCTACACACAGGTTGAAGGAATTTATTTCAATGAAACTTTTGCACCTGTTGCTAGACTTGAGGCTATCCACATATTGCTTGCTTATGCTAACCATCATAATATCATCTTATATCAAATGGATGTGAAAAGTGCATTCCTCAATGGTAAGCTTGAGGAAGAAGTATATGTTGCTCAGCCCCCAGGTTTTGAAGATCCAAAGCATCCTGACAAAGTCTTCAGACTCAAGGCCCTCTATGGCCTCAAGCAGGTCCCTCGGGCATGGTATGATACCTTGAAGGAATTCCTAGTGAAGAAAGGCTTCAAACTCGATTCACTTGACCCAACTCTTTTCACCAAAACCTATGATGATGAATTATTCGTGTGCCAAATTTATGTTGATGATATTATCTTTGGTTGTACTAACCAACGTTACACTGACGAATTTGCCTATATGATGAGTGAGGAATATCAAATGTCTATGATGGGAGAATTGAAATTCTTCTTATGTCTTCAAATTTGTCAACAGCACAATGGCATCTACATATCTTAGGAGAAATACCTCAAAGATGTCTTGAGGAAATTCAGTATGCAAGATTGCAAAGGCGTCAAAATCCCTATGCCCACAAATGGCCATCTATGCACTGATGAAAATGGTATTGACCTCGATCATAAGGTATATCGCTCCGTGATTGGCTCTTTATTGTATCTATGTGCATCTAGGCCAGATATTATGCTTAGTGTTTGCATGTGTGCCCGTTTTCAAGCTACACCGAAGGAATCACACCATAAGGCTGTGAAGCATATTCTTCGATATCTAGCTCATACTCCACCACTTGGATTATGGTATCCCAAGGGGTCGGCTTTTGATCTCATTGGATATTTTGACTCTGACTATGTTGGTGATCATGTGGACTACAAGTCAACATCAGGCACATGCCATCTCCTTGGACGATCCTTAGTATGTTGGCCCTCGAAGAAGCAGAACTTCGTATCACTCTCTACTGTTGAAGCTGAGTACATTGCTGATGGTTCGTGATGTGCTCAAATGCTATGGATGAAGCAAACCCTCAAGTACTATGGCATCAATGTGAAGAATGTGCCACTCTACTGTGACAATGAGAGTGCCATCAAGATTGCTCATAACCCAGTTCAGCATTCGAAGACAAAGCAGATTCATCATCATTTTCTTCGAGATCATGTGTTGAAGGGTGACATCTCTATTGAGCACGTGAAGACTGAAGAACGCCGTTATCTTCACAAAGCCCTTGGATGAGAAGAGATTTAGGAAGTTGCGGTGTGAGCTAAATATCTTAGAATCCTCGAATGTCCTTTGAAAAGGACACACATCCTAACACTTATGCAAAATTGATGACTTAGATGTGCAACACATGAAGTAACGTTTTTCTTCAATCAATGAAGACTAACCCTCTAAGTGTGAAGAAATTAACGAAGAATTTCATTCTCATAGCCCTACGACAATTGTATGCAGCGTCTGAAATCATCATTCTTATACGGTGGGTCACGCCACCAACAAAAGTTGAAAATCTTCAATTTGAGTTTTTCTTCATTTTTGAAATTCCTGAGTTGTTCAAATTCTTCAACTTTGCATTATCTTCACTCTTTCCATTGTTGTTCTTCATTGACTATATATATATTTGAGTTTTTTGTCCTCCACAGCATTCACTTATTGCTAATTCTTCAAGTTGACTTTTCTACTAAGTGAATGTGATCGGACCCGTCCCCCTCTATGCTAAACTCAACCCAGCCTGTTCACAAATTCTTCATGTGTGTTCTATTTGAAACCCATTCAAAATCTTCATTGTGTCCTTATCAGCTGAAGAATTTGCGAAAGAAACTTTAAAAATCTTCTTATCTGAATTTTCAGTTTTTGCCGCTCTAACCATTCCACATCCCACGATAAGATTAAAATACTCACCCACGATCTAACATGATCTCCACTTCTCTATACATGGGTGACACATATCGCTAGGATGAGAAGGTTCAGCGACACATTCATCCATTTTCCTTGGACGAGTGGTTTTTCACCTCTGCTATAAATACTCCTCACCCTCCTCAGACCGCATTTACCTTGCTTGACCTCACTCCCCTCGCTCGAGCTCACTGACCTAGCGCCGCCGCTACTTCCATCATCTCCGATGAGGAAGAGCTTCAACGCCTCGACCTCATCGTTGTCATACTCGCGCCGGCCGTGGAAATCTTCACTCCGCCGCCGTCGTGGCTGTCTTCCGCCACCAAGTTAGGGCGTGGAAGATCTGAACGGACGAACTTCTCAACTTCCACTCCCAGTTCGTCGTGTTCTTCGTCAAGGGTAAATAAAATCTATTTTTACTGCCTGTCGATTCTGATGATTTCCACAAAATCTTCAAAAGGTGTTTATTCTTCAACTTCCACACTCTTTAAACACCTCACATGCATCTGTTCTTGATCAATTTCTCTAAGCAATGTTTTTATTTAAGATTCCTCAATTGTGTGGATTTTCAATCTATACAACTCTGGAACCTAAGTCAAAGACCACTTAGTAAAATTCCTCAAGACACTCCTGGTCAAATTCCTCAAACTTGTTTCTTTTAAAAAACTTCTGAGAATGCATGTGACCTCTCCAAATTCTTTGCACCTATACTCTATTCATTGATACACATGTCATCTGCTGAATCACTAGGTTCTCATCAACTTAGCTCATTTGCAGTGTTCCTCGAAGACAATTTGCATACCTCTTCAGAGAATTCTATTGTTCAAAATCCTTAGCTGAAGAAAATGGCCGATGGCAAGAGACCTCAGAAGGGAGGCAAGAGACCAGAAGTGAATACTGCCTTTGAGATCCCAAATGACATCTATGATGAGTATTGCACTCCTTATGAAGCCAAACATGGCAAGGAAAACAAGAATCAGCGCAAGGTGCGCATACAAAGGATAGAAAGGAGATGGGCACGGGAATGGAGGGAGTACAGATATGTAACTCCAAAATACATGAAGAAATTCGCTTTACACCCTCCTTGCCCAAGACCTCCATTGGCACCTAGCAAAGAAGCTTATCCCACTAGCCTCAAGCGCGGTGAGGACTATTATCGGTGTCAAAACCGGCGGATCTCGGGTAGGGGGTCCCGAACTGTGCATCTAGGAGGATGGTAACAGGAGGCAGGGGACACGAAGTTTTACCCAGGTTCAGGCCCTCTTGATGGATGTAAAACCCTACGTCCTGCTTGATTAATATTGATGATATGGGTAGTACAAGAGTAGATCTACCACGAGATCAGAGAGGCTAAACCCTAGAAGCTAGCCTATGGTATGATTGTATGTTATTGTTGTGTCCTACGGACTAAAACCCTCCGGTTTATATAGACACCGGAGTGGGCTAGGGTTACACAAGGTCGGTTACAAAAGAGGAGATATACATATCTGTATTGCCTAGCTTGCCTTCCACGCCAAGTAGAGTCCCATCCGGACACAAGACAAAGTCTTCAATCTTATATCTTCATAGTCTAATAGTCCGGCCAAAGGATATAGTCCGGCTGTCTGGAGACCCCCTAATCCAGGACTCCCTCAGTAGCCCCTGAACCAGGCTTTCAATGACGATGAGTCCGGCGCGCAGTATTGTCTTCGGCATTGCAAGGTGGGTTCCTCCTCCGAATACATCACAGAAGAATTTGAATACAAGGATAGTGTCCGACCCTGCAAAATAAGTTCCACATACCACCTAGAGAGAATAATACTTCCACAAATCTAATCTGCTGTCACGTCTTGGCAAGACGACATTATGTCATGGCCCAGTGATTATTCGAACCGTTTCCTTTAACTAGCCCCGCACATAACGCGAGGCAGTTTTTTGACACGTCTTGTCAAAGCAGAGATCGTGTTCCCCTAATTACGGGATTCTCATCAATACGGTCGTGGGTAACCCAACCGTATCTAGGACTCCTAGATTATAGGCAAGTCCCAAACGGCTATGGAGAGGACGCTTGATATTCACCCTCTTTATAAAGGGACAAGGCTTTTACTCTTTCCCTCCCGTGCTCAATCGAATCGTTCCCCCGCCTCGAGTTCTAACACCCAAAGCCCAGGTTAGGTGCTCCGGACCTTCAATCATGTCCGGATCGAGCGTTCAAGGCCGGTGGATGCCTTCCTCCGTTACAGAAGAAGATATCAAGAAGTTGAGGGAGGCCAGATACCTGACCACCGAGGTTTCGCATCGGCTGCCTGCCCGAGGGCAGGTCATCCCTACTCCTGAACCCAACGAAGACGTCGTGTTCATCTCCCACTTCCTCCGAGGTCTAGGCCTCACTCTGGATCCCGTCGTTAGGGGGCTGATGTTTTATTACGGGCTAGATTTCCACGATCTAGCCCCGGACTCCTTCCTCCAAATCTGATCATTTATTGTTGTATGTGAGGCTTTCCTCTGCATTACCCCTCACTTCGGCCTATGGCTCAAGACCTTTGACGTGAAGCCGAAGATGGTCGAGGGGCAGCATGTAGCATGCGGAGGCGCATTAATAAGCAGGATCGCCGGAGCTCCATGGAAAAAGGGTTCTATTCCAGAGGTGTCCGGATTATGGCAACGGGAGTGGTTTTACATCACAGCTCCCAGAAGTGCCAAGTGGGCGGTTGCCCCTGCTTTCTGCTCAGGCCCTCCGCCACAACTGATGTCATGGATTAGCAGAGGGCTGAGCTGGGATCCTACCAAGGACGTGCCTGTACTGCAAAGCCGCATTCAAAATCTCTTCAAAGGAGATTTCAGTTTGATTATGGTAATGCAAGTCATGCTGGTTCGACGAATCCAGCCATGCAAACGCCGACCTCTTAGCATGTGGGAGTTTAACCCAGAAGGACCGCGCGCTATTCAGAATTTCCTCGGCCTGATGCACGAGGAGATGTATAGATCATTCTTCGGACCCCAGATAGAGTGTCCGGATACTACCAAGGACGTGGGCCTGAGCAGCAACCGCACCGCCGACCAAGTAAGTTATCCTCTCGCCGAACACACCGTCTTTCATTTATCATGACGTTATTCTGAGAGATCGCTCTTTGACCAAGACTGGATAACAAAGGCGAAGATGATTTGGTGTTCGGCCCCCCTTCCTGAGGGTTTGGAAAATCCGGTACTGGAAAAGATGCTCAAGCTAGCACCTTGCTTGGACCCCTCAAAGGAAGACAAAGGGGGGAATAATGAGGGCGAAAGAGGGCCTCCGTCGCTACCTATTCCGACTGAGGGAACGAGTGCCTCCGTGAGGGAGGATAACCGAGGGGAGGAATCTGACATTCTCTTACCCCGGGGAAGGAAGAGGACTACCTCTGAAGATCCGGAAACCAAGGTTTCCACGCGGGAGAAGAAATCTCCACCAGAGGGTCCTGCCTTGGAGGGTGCTCTTGCCGCACAAAGTCCACGCGGGGATCAGCTCTCTAACAAGCTGTAAGTAATTAAGAAGTACTTTAATAGTGAAGATATATTACCTTACCTCTGAGGAAAATAACCAAAGTATTTATCTTGCAGTTCGGATCTTAGCCCTTCTCAGCAGAGCTCATCTTCGGGGGATCTTCTTCCGGAGATGATGGAGAGCGAAACGCCTCCCCCGGACTCCTCCGCTCAAGAAGCGGGCGACCTTGAAGTGTCGTCACGGAGGGCCTCTCCGGATCCGGTGAGGCCAGAAGATAATCCTATAGTCACCCAAAGTCCCTAGCGTCCGGCTCTCGAAGAGAGCAAATGGAAGAGTCCGGCACCGTCTGGTATGCGGTCGGACGTACTGAGAGAGCTGTTGGAGCGAGCGGCCATCTCAGAAGAACACCGTACATTGATGGGTACGGTGATGGAAATGATTTCATCCGCCGAAAGCGGGTTGCATGATGCATTTATGAGTCTACTGACGGGCTTTGAGGTACGTAAAATGATGTACATTTGTGATGGTACCGCACATTTTTAGGTGTGCCCTGTGTAGATAGTAGCCCCTGAGACTCTGGTTGTCGCCGAGAACGGCGGAAAATAGAGGATCGTAGTCCCAAGCAATAACCATACCACTTTAATGTGCAGGTTGTGGGAGCTCCGGTGGCTAGCTGGACTCATGAGTTTGCCGAACTGAAGCAGCAACTGGATGCGGCGGATGCCGACATCGAGCTTGTTAACAAGAGGCTTGACGAGGCACAGGGTTAGTGGTATTTTCTGGTGAATGTCACATATTAAGAGCAGCATGATGCCAATATCTTTACTACGTTGTGACTGCAGATGGAGCTGCCACCGTGGAAACCCTGCGGGCGGAGCTTGCCCGAGCCAAAGAACAAGCAAGGATTAGTAATGCGGCCGCTTTGAAGGCGGCCGAAGAGTTGAAAGCCGAGAAGGCCGCGCATTGCAAGAGCAAAGAGAAGATGGCCAAGATGGTCGTAAAGTTAAAAGACACTGCCGACCGTTGCCAGTTCCTTGGAAAAGAAAACCGAGCGAAGGCAACAGACCTTGAAAAGGCCACGATGGCGAACAAAGACGCCCGCTCTGCTATGAGAGCGAAGAAGGAGGAGCTGCGTGAAGCCGGGGATATTGCGGCTGGGAAGCCCTTTATGCTGCGGAGGAAGTTCGGAGATCCACGGTATGCCCCTTTGGATCGGCTCTGGAGTTCGACAGACGCATAAATGGACTTGGCGGCGAGCGCTGTCGATGCGGCCAAATACTTCCGAGATCAAACAAATCGTGAAGTGGACAAGTTGTTCTGGTCGCAATTTAGCATTCCAGAGCGTCCGCTTCCGTTAACTGATCAGCTAGCCAAATGGGTCGAACTCAATAGGTTGTTCGGACTCGCCATGAGGTCTGTCATGGATCAGCTGTGGCCAGAAAAGCCGAAGCCGAACAACTATTTCAGCTTAGTGCAGCAGTTCCTTGGTGCGGTGCCGCGCATCAATGTGATGAAGAGGTCGGCGTGCATAGAAGGCTCGCGGATGGCCCTAGCCCGTGTTAAAGCATACTGGGCGGAGATGGATGCTACCACTGTTGCGGCGCAGGGTTCGGCCATAGGCCGAGTGGCTGCCGAGCACTATTTCGAAGAGGTTCTCGAGCGTGCTCATTTGATAGAGGCCCAGTGCTCAAAGAATATTATGTTTGAGTGACATGTATTCCCATTGTAAACACAATGTTTTTATGAAATTTATTAAGGTTGTGTTTATACTTTTGCCTGAAAGTAATATGATGCCTCCTATGCGGCCGTTTATGTATACATGTGTATAACCTGAAAGATTGCAGTCGTCGGCTTCAGCCCCCACGCATAAAATGCAGAGGTGTTCGTAGAAGACGCGTGTTCACACTTAACCCAACGTCTTGGTCCTATTAAGGAGGTGATAACGCAGCAAACGAGGCAACCAGACTATAATGCTTTAACACTTTCACTTAGCCATAGGAGTTTGACGGTGGGGCTACTATATAGCCCCTGGTGGCCCCGCACTCTCCCGAATTCGGGGTACGTACAGGCCTGGCCGGGAAACAGCCCTTCATTAAGGCAGAGGAATTCTAACATTCCGATAGGTCATCGAGTGGTTGACCAGTCTCACGCTATATCATGACAGTCAGTTTTCAGCTTTCTCTACTGAGGTGCTCGTCCATATGACCCAGGGCACAATCGCAGTAGTTCTCCTAGTGCTACCTTAGCCGATAGAGCGGAACGTAAGGTACCAAAACATAGGAGCCGGGCAAACCCAACATTTGACCAAAGACATGATTCGGAGCTGATGCATATAGGGCCAAACTCGCGACGCCGAACACTCCCTAAGGTATTCGGTCTTTATGGTATGAACTGGGCCTAATCAGTTCCCTTTGTAAGAAGCCCCTGGTGTTCAGGTGCGTGCATTATTCTGACGTGGCCACATGCCAAGACGCTAGCATCCTTCTCAATTGTACTGAGAATCCGAGGGATGTGTATCAACAAGAGACAGTAAAAAAGGTTTACGCAGGGTCTTAATCTAAAAATAATCCTTGGAACGGGTCCCTGCTGCACGTCTGCGCCTGTGACTCCGTTGTGCCGTATCCTGGACGGGTGTAGCACGATGGTCATCTGTAAAAGAGAGGAACTTAGGTGAAAAGTTGTCATGCAAAAAGGTAGTTTTTTTTGAAAAAACCATGTATAATTCAAGATGAGTAAAAATTGCCACTTGTCTGCGCGTGTTGAGCCCCTTGTATTTGTGATAGGGCTGTGACCATCAAACCTGTACGAATTACATACAGCTGCGCCGGACTCGTCTAACCATGTCCGTGGTCTTGACGACCTATCGAATACTTTAGTTGGTGGGGCTATTTTAGTGTGCGGCTGCCCAGGCAGCCGCATTCTCTTCGACGCGCAGGGATCACTCCATATTTCCATTTACTGTAATGATGCCACGTGGACCGGGCATCTTAAGCATGAGGGAAGCGTAGTGCGGTATTTCGTTAAAGAAAGCGAAAGCTTCGTGTCCAAGTAGTGCTTGATTGCCACTTTGGAACGGAGCAATGTGGAAGGTTAAATTTTCGCTATGGAAGTTATCGGGGAAGCCGAATATAACTTATAGTAGCAGGGAGCCCGTGCAGTGAGCCCCTGGGCCTGGCGTTACTCCTGTAAAGGTAGCATTGTTTTGGATAATTTCCGTTGGGTCTATCCCCATTTTGCGGATTGTGTCCTGATATATCAGGTTTAGACTGCTACCACCGTCCATCAGGACTCGTGTGAAACGATATCCGTCAATTATTGGGTCTAATACCAAGGCAGCCCATCCTGTATGCCGGATATTTGCTGAGTAATCCCGATGGTTGAAAGTGGTCGGTTGAGTCAACCAGTGGCAGGATTCCGCGGTGATAGGCCCTTGGGCATATTTCTCTGGGAGTGCCGCTTTATTTCTCCCCTTGATCACGTGTAACACGTTTACTGTTTTGACTTTCTGGTGGAAATTTCTTTTGTTCCCCAATGTCTTGCTTGAGAGGCTCATCCTCGTCTTTGCTTGGTGTATCCTCCCCCTTGTGTACGGCGTTCAGCTTGCCGGACTGCTTGAAGACCCAACATTCTCTGTGGGTATGATTGGCGGGTTTACCAGGGGTGCTATGGATCTGACATATTTGGCCCAGAATTTTGTTTAGGCTGGACATTTCATCTCTGGCACCTTTAGGGGGCGGCTTTTGCTAACCTGGCTGAGAGCTTCTGAATCCGGCGTTTACTGCCGTGCTCTTCGGGCTGTCTTCTTTATTCTGGCGCTTATTATTTTTGCTGCGTCGTGATTTCCCGTTTTTAGCTCTAACTTCGGATGTACTTGGGTCGCTAGTGTTGCATCTGGCTAGCCAGCTGTCCTCACCCGCGCAAAAGCGGGTCATGAGGCTTGTTAGTGTTGCCATTGTTCTCGGCTTTTCTTGGCCGAGGTGTCTGGCAAGCCATTCGTCGCGGACGCTATGCTTAAAAGCTGCCAAGGCTTCGGCGTCCGGACAGTCGACTATTTGGTTGGTTTTAGTAAGAAACCTGTTCCAAAGCTTTCGGGCTGACTCTCTGGGCTGTTGAGTTATATGACTCAAATCATCCGCATCCAGAGGTCGGACATAAGTCCCTTGAAAATTTGCCCGAAAAGCATCTTCGAGCTCTTCCCAGCTTCCAATGGAGTTTTCGAGGAGGCTTTTAAGCCAGTGCCGAGCTGGCCCTTTGAGCTTGATGGGTAAGTACTTGATGGCGTGGAGATCATCTCCTCGAGCCATATGGATATGGAGGATATAGTCCTCAATCCAGACCCCAAGGTCTGTTGTTGCGTCGTATGCCTCTATGTTTACGGGTTTGAATCCCTCTGGAAATTCATGGTCCAGCACCTCATCAGTGAAACATAGGGGGATGTTTGTTGTGGCACCCCTATATCTGGTTTTACCGTGTTGTTCGGATGTTTGTTGTGTTGCATCGTATGCTGGAGCGCGCTTGTGTGGTCCATAAATGGATCTGGTTGCGCCGTCCTTTTGATGCGAGCCCTCGCGTGGATCGCGTATTGGCTTATGTGTGGTGTTGTTTGCCGCTCTATGTTTGCCGTGAGGTCGTCTATCCGGCCAGGTGGCCATTTTAATTTTTGGTTGCGGG
The DNA here is from genome assembly GCF_002162155.2 of Triticum dicoccoides. Classification (NCBI taxonomy): domain Eukaryota; kingdom Viridiplantae; phylum Streptophyta; class Magnoliopsida; order Poales; family Poaceae; genus Triticum; species Triticum dicoccoides. The sequence goes on along the minus strand of NC_041386.1, from coordinate 113,194,402 downwards.
GGATCTAAGGCCTCCTCATCGAATTCAGGTAGCAACTTCCGCTTCGGGTAGCTCTTGGTGGGGCAATTACCATCGTACTTCGTTGTTGTATTGAGTACTTTACTCCATCTAATTTTAAGTGTGTCTTGTGTAGCCTTGAGCCCTTGCTTCTGCTTTTTTAGCCTCCTCGCGGTGGCAACGAGCCTTTGACAGGCATTCTATTGCTCCGGGTGTCTGTCCGGTGTGATGTCATCCGGACTATTATCTTTGAAAGAATAGGGTTGTTTGGTTTGATTCTCCGTGTTGCCGTGGTCCGGCAATGGTTCACCCTGCTCTAACGCTGGGTCTGTATGCTTGTTTCTGCCGAGGCGGGATTTGGAGCGGCGCTTACGCCGCCGCTTTGACTGCTTCTCGAGGGGACAACCCTTCATTGCGTCCTTCTGTTCCTCGTGGTCGTTTTCTTTTGGTGTGTCCACCATGTATACGTCATGTGATGAAGTGGGTGTCCAGTGCCCTGTTGGCAGTGGTTCCTGTTCATCTCCTGCATCATTGTCCATACCATCGATGTCTTCGGAGTCGAAGTCGAGCATGTCGGTTAGGTCATCGATAGTGGCTACTAAGTGGGTGGTGGGTGGGCGGTGAATTTTGACGCCATCCGTATCCCAATCCTGTCGGACATAGTTCGGCCAGGAATCTCCTGACAAGGAGAGAGACCTTAATGAGTTCAATATGTCGCCAAGGGGCGAGTGCTGAAAAATATCCGCGGAGGTAAACTCCATGATCGGCGCCCAACTGGATTCGCTAGGAACGGGCGGAGGCGGTTCGGAGTCCGTGGCCGGAGAGAGATCCGGCAGTTTGTCAACACGGCTCTCGTGCAGAGTAAGGTCGATGTTCGGCTCGATCGCCGATGGGGGTAAGGCCTCCGTGGCGGGGTCCATCCACCCGTCCATGGACGGCACAACTGGCTCCGAATTGAGGGTCGGAGCGGCTGCTGGTGCGATCTCCTGAACATTGTCGGATGGTAGATCTAAATCGTACTCATCATGACCGCGTGACGAACAAGGCAGAGGCTCGAATCCGTCGAAGATCAAGTCTCCCCGTAGTGTAGCTTAAGCTTCCAAACCTGACCTGATGGCCAGGGGCGTAGCTTTCAATATGCTCCAGATGGCCAAGCGAATTGGCCCGCAGTGCAAAGCCACCGAATACTAAAATCTGTCCGGGGAGAAAAGTCTCACCCTGGACTGCATCGCTAACGATGATAGAAGGAGCCATCAAGCCTAACAGCGATGACACAGAGGAACTCCCAATGAAAGCACCAACGTCGGTGTCAAAACCGGTGGATCTCGGGTAGGGGGTCCCGAACTGTGCATCTAGGCGGATGGTAACAGGAGGCAGGGGACACGAAGTTTTACCCAGGTTCGGGCCCTCTTGATGGAGGTAAAACCCTATGTCCTGCTTGATTAATATTGATGATATGGGTAGTACAAGAGTAGATCTACCACGAGATCAGAGAGGCTAAACCCTAGAAGCTAGCCTATGGTATGATTGTATGTTATTGTTGTGTCCTACGGACTAAAACCCTCCGGTTTATATAGACACCGGAGAGGGCTAGGGTTACACAAGGTCGCTTACAAAATAGGAGATATACATATCCGTATTGCCTAGCTTGCCTTCCACGCCAAGTAGAGTCCCATCCGGACACGAGACGAAGTCTTCAATCTTGTATCTTCATAGTCTAACAGTCCGGCCAAAGGATATAGTCCGGCTGTCCGGAGACCCCCTAATCCAGGACTCCCTCAACTATCCAAATGAATGGGCCAAGCGGCAAGCCAAGTTGGCTAAAATTGCCAAGGAAGCAGTGAGGAAATTCAGTGAAGACTCTACTGCTGCCGATGCTGAGGCATCTGCTAGAAAGCCCAAGAAGGCAATGCCCGAGAAGCCTGCGCACAAGCCCAGTTCCTCAGCAATGCCCTCACGGCCAAGCTCATCAAAGCCCTCACGGCATATTCCTCAAGCAGCTCTCGTCCCCACTATTGCAAAACCTTCAGCTACTGCTGCAAAGTCCTCAGCTCCAGTCTCCATCATCTCTATTGCTTTAGGAGCATCTGCAAGTTCTTCAGCTCCTCCTTGGTCCTCAGTGGGCCCGACTTTGCTGAATACAAAGGCCACTGCTGGACGAGGCACAAGGCAAAGTCCTCACAAGAAGTAGGTTGCCTTCCATGTACCGTCTAGTGCAAACGAAGCTGATGATGAGGAATTAGCAGAAATCATCAGGGACAGACAGCAACGGGCCGCTAAAGCCAAAGGCAGTGAAGTGCCTCTTCTGCTGGATCCCAAGTTAATCCTAGACTTCATTGATCTCTGGGACAAGGACCCCAATACTCCTATGACTGACTTCAGTCTTACACATGGCCAAAGTCATATGCTGACTGCCTTCATAGGCAAAGAAAAATGGAAGTTTGAAAAGGCCAGGCAACTGAAGAAAGCTCAGTACAAGAAGGAGCGTTTTCTGAAGAAGAATGTTGTCAAAATGACAACTCATGAACTTGTGGCCGTGCAAGCTGAGAACAAATTAAAGCACTCAGTGATGAATTTGACGCATATCATGCAGATTGGCTGGGAGCCAAAGTCAGATTCGTAAAGATGGCAAAGGGATTCACCTCAAAGGTTGCAGCCTCAATGCAATGTCTGAATCCTCAGGCTGAAGCACCTGCTCAGCCTACTAAAGAACATGCCAGCACCCTTGATGAACATCAGGCAGCTGAAGAAAATGAGAGCACCAGGGCTGATGAAGAAATTCCAGCCGCTGAAGAAACTGCCAGGGCAACCTCTAGTGTTGCGCCAGAAGAACAGGCCAGGCCAGTTGAAGCATCTGCTACTGCGCCTAAAGAAACTGAACGTGCTAGGGGAATTGCATCAGTTGCGCCTGAAGAAACTGCACCAATTTCCTCAGCTCCTCTAGCACAGACAACAAGCATCAACCTTCCTTCTGCATCAGAAGCAAAGAAAACCAAAGCTGTGAAGCGAGCAGCTATGAAGAGAAGGAAAGCATCTGCTTCCTCAGAGTCTTCAGCTCCTAAGAAAGTGAAGACTCTGACAAGCTCCAATGAAAATCCTATAGATGTTGTTCCCATATCAAGCATGCCATCAAAGGAGATTATTCCCTTTGCTGAGGAATATGTGATTCCAAGTGAATCTGATGAAGAAGATCCTTGTGCCGCTATGTCAGAGCAGTTGGATGAAGAAATTGAAATGGATGATATCCCTTCAAATCCACTGGTATCATCGCCCATGCCTGATAACCCACAAGTATAGGGGATCAATTATAGCCTCTTTCGATAAGTAAGAGTGTCGAACCTAACGAGGAGCTAAAGGTAGAACAAATATTCCCTCAAGTTCTATCGACCACTGATACAACTCTACGCATGCTTAACGTTCTCTTTACCTAGAACAAGTATGAAACTAGAAGTATTTTGTAGGTGTTTTTGGATAGGTCTACAAGATAATAAAGAGCACGTAAATAAAAATAGGGGTTGTTTAGGTAAGGAAGCAATAAAGTAAGTATAGCGAGCGTGGAAAAGTGGTGGTAGGAGTTGCGAAATTGTCCCTAAGCAATTGACTACTTTACTAGACTGATAGCAAGTTTTATGTGGGAGAGGCCACTGCTAGCATGTCATCCCTGACTTGGAATTCTATGCACTTATGATTGGAACTATTAGCAAGCATCTACAACTACTAACATTCATTAAGGTAAAACCCAACCATAGCATTAAGATATATTGGCCCCCTACAATCCCGTATGCATCAATTTCTATGCTAGGTTGAAGCTTCGGTCACTCTTTCCCTCCAATACATAGTCCTATCAACATACAACTAACCCTATGGTGTTATCCACGCACGCGCTCATATGATGGACAACAAAGGACAGCAACATAACCTCAAGCAAATTAAACCAATCATAGCAATTCACCAATTACCGATAGGACAACGAAAATCTACTCAGACATCGTAGGATGGCAACACATCATTGGATAATAATATGAAGAATAAAGCACCATGTTCAAGTAGAGGGTACAGCGGGTTGCGGGAGAGTGGACCATTGTAGATAGATGGGGGAAGGTGATGAAGTTGTGGTGAAGATGACGGAGGTGTTGGTGTAGATCACCGTCACACAATGATGGCCCCGACGGCGTTCCGGCGCCACCTAGAGAGAGGGGGAGAGATCCCCCCCCCTTCTTCTTCTTCTTCCTTGACCTTCTCCCTAGATGGGACAAGGGTTTCCCCTCTGGTCCATGGCCTCCATGGCGGTGGAGGGGCGAGATCCCCTCCAAGATTGGATCTGTCTCTCTGTCTCTCTCTGTTTCTGCGTTCCCTGATTCTGCCCTTTCACCGTTTCTTAAATTCCTGAAGATCCGTAACTCCGATTGGGCTGAATTTTGGACACGATCTTTGTCCAGATATTTGCTTTCTTGCAGTGAAAGAAGGGAACCAGCCGCCTTATGGGGTGGCCACGAGGGCCAAGGGTGCCCTGACCCCCTGGGGCGTGGCCCCCTCGGGCATCGTCTTGCGTTGATTCTTCTTCCCAAAAATCACATATATGCCAAAAAAATCTCCGTCAGTTTTCATCCCATTTGGACTCCGTTTGATATGGATTTTCTGCGAAACAAAAAACATGAAACAAACAGGAACTGGCACTGGGAACTGGATCAATATGTTAGTCCCAAAAAATAGTATAAAAAGTTGCCAAAAGTATATGAAAGTTGTATAATATTGGCATGGAACAATAAAAAATTATAGATACGATGGAGATGTATCAGCATCCCCAAGCTTAATTCCTGGTCGTCCTCGAGTTGGTGAATGATAAAAAAGATAATTTTTGATGTGGAATGCTACCTAGCATAATCTTGATCATGTAATCTAATCATGGCATGAATATTAAGACACGAGTGATTTAAAGCAATAGTCTATCATTTGACATTAAGATAATAATACTTCAAGCATACTAATAAAGCAATCATGTCTTTTCAAAATAAAATGGCCAAAGAAAGTTATCCCTACAAAATCATATAGTCTGGCTATGCTGCATCTTCACCACACAAAATATTCAAATCATGCACAATCCCGATGACAAGCCAAGCAATTGTTTCATACTTTTGACGTTCTCAAACCTTTTCAACTGTCACGCAATACATGAGCGTGAGCCATGGACATAGCACTATAGGTGGGATAGAATATGACGATGGATGTTGTGTGGAGAAGACAAAAAGGAGAAAGTCTCACATTGACGTGGCTAATCAACGGGCTATGTAGATGCCCATCAATTGATGTCAATGTGAGGAGTAGGGATTGCCATGCAACGGATGCACTATGAGCTATAAGTGTATGAAAGCTCAAACTAGAAACTAAGTGGGTGTGCATCCAACTTGCTTGCTCATGAAGACCTAGGGCATTTGAGGAAGCCCATCGTTGGAATATACAAGCCAAGTTCTATAATGAAAATTCCCACTAGTATATGAAAGTGATAACTCAAGAGATTCTCTATATGAAGAACATGGTGCTACTCTGAAGCACAAGTGTGGTAAAAGGATAGTAACATTGTCCCTTCTCTCTTTTCTCTCATTTTTTTTCTTTTTTTATTTTTTTTCTTTTTCTTTTCTTTTCTTTTTTGTAGGCTTCTTTGCCCTCTCTCTCTCTCTCTCTCTCTCTCTCTCTCTCTCTCTCTCTCTCTTTGGGGATTATTTGGCCACTTTTATTTTGATAACCTCACATGGGACAATTTCCTAATAATGATGATCATCACACTTTTATTTACTTGCAACTCAATATTACAACTCGATACTAGAACAAATATATGACTCTATATGAATGCCTCCATGGTGTACCGGGATGTGCAATGATGTAGCGTAGCAATGACATCAAAAAATAGACAAGCCATGAAAACATCATGCTAGCTATCTTACGATCTTGCAAAGCAATATGACAATAAATTCTCAAGTCATGTATATGATGATGATGGAAGTTGCATGGCAATATATCTCGGAATGGCTATGGAAATGCCATAATAGGTAGGTATGGTGGCTGTTTTGAGGAAGATATAAGGAGGCTTATGTGTGATAGAGCGTATCATATCACGGGGTTTGGATGCATCGTCGAAGTTTGCACCGACTCTCGAGGTGAGAAAGGGCAATGCACGGTACCGAAGAGGCTAGCAATGATGGAAGGGTGAGAGTGCGTATAATCCAGGGACTCAACATTAGTCATAAAGAACTCACATACTTATTGCAAAAACCTATTAGTCATCGAAACAAAGTACTACGCGCACTACAGCAATGATGGAAGGGTGAGAGTGTGTATAATCCACAACTACCCACTAGCATGACTCTAATATCACCATCTTTATATCGCAAAACTATTGCAAGGAATCAAACATATCATATTTAGTGATCTACAAGTTTTATGTAGGGTTTTATGACTAACCATGTGAATGACCAATTCATGTCAACTCTCTAAATAGATATAAGTGAAGCAAGATAATTTAATTCTTTCTACAAAAGATATGCCCATTCTCTAACAAATACAAGTGAAGCAAAAGAGCATTCTACAAATGGCGGTTTTCTATGTGAAGAGAAATAGGCAATCCAAACTTCAAATGATATAAGTGAAGCACGTGAAGCATTCTATAAAGCCATACTTAAAAGATATAAGTGAAGTGTAATGAGCATTCTATAAATAAACCAAGGACTATCTCATACCAGCATGGTTCATCAAATAAAAGTGAAAACTAAATGCAAAAGACGCTCCAAGATTTACGCATATCATGTGACGAATAAAAATATAGCTCCAAGTAAAATTACCGATGATTGTTAGAAGAAAGAGGGGATGCCTTCCGGGGCATCCCCAAGCTTGGTTGCTTGGGAGTCCTTGAATATTTCCTTGGGGTGCCTCGGGCATCCCCAATATTATTCTCTTGCCACTCCTTATTCCTTCATCCATCGTGATCTCTCCCAAAACTTGAAAACTTCAATCACACAAAACTTAACAGAAAGTTCGGTAAGATCCGTTAGTATAATAAAGCAAATCACTACTCTAAGTATTGTTGCAAACCAATTCATATTTTGGTTTTGCATTGTAGCTACTGTAATATATCTTTTCCATGGCTTAATCCACTGATAGAAATCGATAGTTTCATCAAAACAAGCAAGATATGCATCAAAAACAGAATCTGTCTTAAACAGGACAGTCTGTAATAATCTGAACATTCACCATACCTATGGTACTCCAAAAATTATGGGAAAATTAATAAAAATAAAAAATTTGTATAGAAAGAAAGTGCAAAAAGTTTCAGAACCGTTTGATGTTCCAGTTAAAAATGTAAAATCGTGCACTACAGCCAAAGTTTCTGTTCTGCACCGCACAAACCAACAAGCAATGTAAACATCCTAAAGGCAAATCTTGGGACATTATTTTTATGATACAATGGAATTGTACAAGGGATAATTATTTTTGTTGAAAAGTTTCTGTAATCAAGATTCACAAAGTTAACATGAGCATGAACAAAGTTCAAGGAGCTCCCCCACTTCAACAATGCTTGTCTCTCTCACTTTCACTTTCCTTTTTGAAAAGTTTTGGGTTCCCCTCTTTATTTTATTTTGTTTTTAAACTATATAAAAGCACTCAACAGAAATAAATGACTCTCTAAAACTTCCGGGCTGTCTCCCTGGCAGCGCTTTCTTTAAAGCCGTTAAGCTCTCCCTGGCAGCGCTTTCTTTAAAGCCATTAAGCTAGGCATATAGTGCTCAAGTAATGAATCCACCCAAATCCCAAGGTATATCAAAGCCAATTTTAATTAACAATGGTTTGTGATTTAGTAGTGAGCACAAAGCAACATATATCATGTAATGACGAAGTCTAACTCTCTTCCTATGCATCGGCATGTCATAAAAGAACAATTCATGCACACATAGTAAAGGCCAATGCATAGTATAAACAGTTTCTTGCAATTTTATCATATTGGAAACATGGAGAGGCGGAGATGTAGTTCCTCTCTCATAATAATTGCAAGTAAGATCAGCAAGCGCATGCATATTATATTCATCAAAATCATCATGTGTAGTAGTAAAACGCAACCCATCAATATAATCCTTAATAAGGGCAAACTTCTCCGATATAGTGTAGTTGGGAGAATTCAAAAAGATAATAGGACTATCATGTGTGAGTGCAATAGAAACAATTTCATGTTTAACATAAGGAGCTATAGAAAGTTCATCTCCATAAGCATAATTCATATTGGCATCTTGGCCACAAGCATAGCAAGCATCATCAAAAAGAGATATTTCAAAAGAATCAATGGGATCATAACAATCATCATAGCATTCATCCTTCGGTAAATTCAAAGGGAAATTAAACAATGTATGAGTTGAAGATTTACTCTCATTAGAAGGTGGGCACGGGAGCTAATCCGCTCTTCCTCCTTTTGTTCTTCGCTCTCCTCATTATATTTTTCATCCAATGAGCCCATAGTTTCATCAATTCCTTCTTCCATAGACTCCTGCAAAATATTAGTCTCTTCTTGCACAGCGGAGCAGTCCTCAATATATGGTTTAACATAGGCATTAGAAGCATAATTATCATAACAATATTTAAGTATGGCAAAATTTCCATATTTGTAAAGAATAGCATCATACTTTCCAAACAAAGAAGCAATTTCATAAGCACCCTTAAAACAACAAATTATTCAATTTGTTGAACCTCATAGTAATTATAAACACCCTTAGCATACGAAGATACGATTCCATTATCACTAAACTCACATTGGTAGGGAAGGTATTTCTTAGGGTCTTTAGAACAACAAGTAAAATCATATATTTCACATAAATTCCAAGCATAGCATTGCAAAGGATGAATTTGATCCGGTAAAAGTTTCCCTTTTTCAGATATGCGGGGTCGCACATAATAAGCATGCTCATCTAAAGATTTGCCCTCAACTAAGCTAGTTGGGGTTTCAGCACGAGCACATAGGGACCAAAGATGATCCAAGTAAAAAGCTTCAGGAGTGTGATAGATTTTGAGTGGTTCTTCAACCACTGGTGTAGTAGGTACAACTATTATTTTTTTGGTATTTTGCGTTTCCTACCCATAACTAAAGGTAGAAAAAAAGAGCACAAAATAAAAACTACTTAGTGATAAAGCAAACAGGCACACACGAGAATATTCACCCCACGCTATAACTCCCCCGCAAAGGCGCCAGAAAAAGGTCTTGATAACCCACAAGTATAGGGGATTAATTGTAGCCTCTTTCAATAAGTAAGAGTGTCGAACCCAACGAGGAGCTAAAGGTAGAACAAATATTCCCTCAAGTTCTATCGACCACCGATACAACTCTACGCACGCTTAATGTTCGCTTTACCTAGAACAAGTATGAAACTAGAAGTATTTTGTAGGTATTTTTGGATAGGTCTGTAAGACAATAAAGAGCGCGTAAATAAAAAGTAGGGGCTGTTTAGGTAAAGAAGCAATAAAGTTAGTATATTGAGTGTGGAAAAGTGGTGGTAGGAGTTGCGAAATTGTCCCTAAGCAATTGACTACTTTACTAGACCGATAGCAAGTTTTATGTGGGAGAGGCCACTGCTAGCATGTCATCACTGACTTGGAATTCTATGCACTTATGATTGGAACTATTAGCAAGCATCTGCAACTACTAACGTTCATTAAGGTAAAACTCAACCATAGCATTAAGATATATTGGTCCCCCTTCAATCCCGTATGCATCAATTTCTATGCTTGGTTGAAGCTTCTGTCACTCTTGCCCTCCAATACATAGTCCTATCAACATACAACCAACCCTATGGTGTGATCCACGCGCACGCTCATATGATGGGCACCAAAGGACAGCAACATAACCACAAGCAAATTAAACCAATCAGAGCAATTCACCAATTACCGATCGGATAACAAAAATCTACTCAGACATCATAGGATGGTGAGGGAGTCTTGGATTAGGGGGTCTCCGGACAGCCGGACTATATCCTTTTGCCGGACTATTGGACCATGAAGATACAAGATTGAAGACTTCATCTCGTGTCTAGATGGGACTTTACTTGGCGTGGAAGGCAAGTTAGGCAATACGAATATGTATACCTCCTCCTTTGTAACCGACCTTGTGTAACCCTAGCCCCCTCCAGTGTCTATATAAACCGGAGGGTTTTAGTCCGTAGGAGGACAGACAATCATACCATAGGTGTCACATCCCTGCTTTTAGTCATGCATTAGGATTGGATGAACATGTGCATCATGTTTAAATTTCCTTTAAACTTGAAATGGGGCCTAATCAACCCCAACACCCCCCTGTAAATGCTAATTTCCAACAATTGGAATTTCAATGAACCCAAAATGCCCTTCATATAAGCCCACCATTTTTGATCTTGTCTAAAACGTCTGCCAAAAATGGACTTGCAATTTATGGAGCCATTTTGGATTTTTGAACAAGCCATAAGTATTTGAATTTGGGCATTTTAAATGCTATAAATATTTTTAAGTGCTCAAATAATCTTGGAAGCATTTTTAGGCAGTTGAGAATATCCCCAAATGTGCCTCTGAATATTTCCAGAGTTTTTGGAAATGAAATAGTATTTATTCTATTTCAATACACACAGTAGGAAATAAATAAAGAACAAAACAGAAAGAGAGAGAGAGAGAGAGTTAGAGCTTACCTGTCGCCCTGGCCTGGCCCAGCTCGACCCAGCCCACTGGCTACCGCCAGTCATCCCCCTCCTCACGCCAGGAGGACGAGAGGCGCGTGCCCGGCGCCCGCAGCCACACGCCGGCCACCTCCTGCTTCTGCCGACACCCAGGACGCCGTCTACGAGTGCCACGCACTCTCCCTCGTCCCCCTCTCACTTTCCCCACTCTCCCCGTGCCCCTCTCCTTCCTCTGGCTCTCTCCCCATCCCCTCCCGAGAGGAGCTCGTCGCCACCGTCGCCGTTTACCGCGGCCATCGACCCCCTCTCATCTCTTCGACGTGTCCCCGAGCACCACCGACGTCTTCCTCTTCCTCACGGGCGAGCCACGACGCCTCGGACGCACTGCAACACCGCTAGCGCCATCTTCTTCCACCTCGGTCTGCCGAGATCGCCATCGAACGTATGCCGCCCCTGATGCCTCCCGAACTCGCTGAGGCCACCGCTACACTCCCCGTGAGCTTCTCTTCCATCTCCCCCTAGCCACATCACCCTAGCTGCCGCTAACCCCGTTGGCCATCACGGCCAGGAGCTTGGCTCTGCCGGCCATGCCGCCGCCGTGGCCACCGTCACCTATAGCCGCAGCTGAGCGCGTCACCGTGCTCAGTGCACCCCCAGGAGGCCGTAGCACCCATCTGTGCCCCCTGCGGTGCCTCCTAACGCTGTTTCCGTGCACGCCCGAACTCCGACCGCCGCCTGGCTCGACGCCGGCGTCATCTCCGGCCACCCCCGCACACACCGCTTGCTCCACTCGGCGCACGAGTTCACCAGCAGCATGTAGATGCCCTCCGCCGGCCATTTGGTCGCCGGAGGAGGAATCCCGACGCCCTCCGCCGCGTCTGTCCTCGCCGGCGGCTTAACGTCGGTGGGTTTGACCCACTTTGACCTCGGCTGGGCCCCACCCGAGTCCTGACATGTGGGGCCGGCCCTAACTAGATTAGTTAGGTGTTAGTTAGTGCTAATCACCACTGTTAGTGTTAATCCCCTCGCTAAACTAACCCTAAGCCACTAATATGTGGGCCCAGCCCTGCTGACATTTCTAGTAGATTTAGTTTAACTCTAATTAACTCAGTTAACTAACTGAGTCACTGACCAGTGGGTCCCCCAGGTCAGGTTTGACCTGGACGGCGCCTGTTGACCTGCTGACATCAGCGTGACCTAATGCTGATGCAGTAATACATTTTCTAGATTTATTATTAATCAGAAAATTCCAGAAAATGCCCAAAACTTCTAAAAATCATAGAAAATCAACCATAGCTCCAAATCAAACAAATTATATATGAAAAATGATCAGAAAAATTCAATCTATCCATCTGTAATGGTTTCATGCATGAAAAATCACTTTAACCTTGCTGTTTAGTTGAAAAAGCTAGCACACTTATTATGCATAAGAACTTTAACTTCCATTTGAATCTTTGGTTCAAATGGACCCATTTCAACTTGTTTCACATTGCATTAGGCAGGACACATCATTTTGCCATGTCATAGCATGCATCATATTGTTGCATATTGTCATGTGTTGATTACGTTCTGTGTGTCCTTCGTGGTAGGTTCTGCCTCCGAGGATATCTTCGAGTATCCAACTGAAGGGCAGTACCCTACTACCACTCCATCAGGCAAGCAGCCCCATTGATCATATCGATACAATCCCATGTTCTCGCCTCTGCTCTCATTTACTGCATTAAGACAACAACATTTCAAACTGCTGTGTGCTGCGGTAGTTGAACCCTTATCCTCTGCATGACCTGTCATTGCCACAGTAACTAGATGAAACCCACTAGCATGTGTAGGAGTTGATTCAGCCATGCTTGTGTTCCCTACCCTGCTATGCCTGCTATGCTTAGAGTTGTGTCAGGTCTGGTTCATCTGGGTGATGGGCTAGAGTGAAATGATTATGTCGGTAATGTGAGTGATGTGTTGAACATGATTTGGTAAAGGTATCGATGAGAGGCCATGTAGGAGTACATGGTGGGTTGTTTCATTGAGGTCGTCCCTAAGAACTGAGATCTGTATGTGTGATTTTAAGAATCAGCTACTACCATGCGTTGGGATCCTTAATTGACCCTCTCGGCTTCTTAATCACCCTAGTACTCTGTCCAGGAGTTGCAAATAGTTTCTGGTGTTTGTAGGTTATGTGTTGGCGGTCGTGCGTAGCGCTGACCCTAGGGGTCGGCTATGTTGCGGTAGGTACACCGTGGCCGGGTATGCCAGGCGCTCGTTTGGCGTCTCGGGACCCTATTCACATCGTTCGGGGACGTATGTGGAAACCTCGGCCGGACTCCCTGCAGATGGAACCTGGATAGGCGATAAACCTGGACTAGAGACTTGAGTGTTTAGGTAGGCCATGACCGACATCCTCGTTGGGCTTCCGCTTGAAGGTTGCCGAGTACATGTCGTGTAAACGGCGGTAAGTGGTGAGAGCGTGTATGAAGGAGTACACCCCTGCAGGGTTAACATCATCTATTCGAATAGCTGCGTCCGTGGTAAAGGACTACTTGGTTGCCTATACAGTTCATAGACAAGTTAATGGTTACTACTAAAAGACTCAAGATAAGTGTGAGTACCGAGGATGGCTCTCTCGTAGGATGACGAGGGAGGATCCCCGGTGGAGTATTGTGTTGGTGATTAGTGGACTCGTGTGTGAAAACTATTTTACTAGTGGTGTCCCGTAGGATAGCTTAGCCAAGAGTCAAAGCTGGCTTGCTGCAATAACTGCACCACCTTCTTGAGAATGAGCATGTATAGTAGGTTCTGTTGTAAGACTTGCTGAGTACCTTTGTACTCATGTTTGCTTAATTATTGTTTCCAGACGACAACACCGCCCCCTCCGATGGGTTTTATGTAGATCTCGACGTCGATGAGTGACTTGCCACCCAGGTGGTGATCCTGGCCATGGAGGGCCCTATGTAGATAGACAGGCTTCGAGAAGCCTTCTTTCTTTCTAGTGTGTGTATTCAGACTATTTGCTTCCGCATGTGCTTGTATGCTTGTATGACTTGAGTGTCGGGTCATGTGACCCCTATCTGTATGAACATGTTATGTATGGCTCTCTGGAGCCTTTAAATAAAGTACTTGAGTTGTAGAGTTTTGTTGTGATGCCATGTTGTATTTGCACATATCGAGCATATTGTGTGTATGATTGAAATGCTTGGTATGTGTGGGATCCGACAATCTAGTTTTTTATCCTTGGCAGCCTTTCTTATGGGGAAATGTAGTCTAGTGTTCCTCAAGCCATAGTATTCTGCTACAGCCCGGTTCACCGGAGTCCTGCTAGCCCAGCACTACTGCTGAGGACACTTGACTGGCCGGCATGTATTTCACTTCGTTCCTATGTCTGTCCCTTCGGGGAAATGTCACGCGGTGACATCCGGAGTCCTGTTAGCCCAATGCTACAGCCCGGATTCACTCGTTGATGACCGACATGCTCGATGTGATTCATGTATGCCTGTCTCCATAGGTCTGTGCCGCTTTCGGTTCACGACTAGCCATGTCGGCCCGGGTTCTCTGTCATATGGATGCTAGCGACACTATCATATACGTGAGCCAAAAGGCGCAAACGGTCCCGGGCCATGGTAAGGCGACACCCGTGGGGATACCATGCGTGAGGCCGCAATGTGATATGAGGTGTTACCGGCTAGATCGATGTGACTTGGAATCGGGGTCCTGACAGCGTTGGCATCAGAGTCGGACTGCCTGTAGGTTCATTGAGCCAAACTGGTCGATGTCGAGTCTAGAAATGCTTTAGTTATATGTAGGGGAATTGATTGCGGGAGGGAACATAAGGCTCTTTTACTCCTTTACCTTATGCCCTCTGATCTGAGTCATTCTCTTCTCATTCAATGTGGGTTATGGACTAGGCTCTCTTCTTCTATCAGGTTCACGTGCTACTAATCCGTAGTAGCTTATAGGATTGTTGTTACAAGCCTCAGTACAGTTTCTACTACTTTTAGTATGTGGCTAGTTGAATCAGAACCCTGATATGATGTTGTTGAGTGGTATTGCAAACTGTTGTGGATGTCTCAAATCTTTTTCTGAGCATTTACAGCCGTTATGCTGTCCGTTTTCCCCTAGAAAATTCTAATGCCTTTGCATTATTCTGTGCTTTCAGATGGCTACCCGTTCGCAGAACCAAGTGGTTCGTCTGACCTGGTGCCTTGATGTGCCCGGCCACACGGCCATGTTGGTTCGAGTGATGGTTGAGTCAGGCTATCGGTGGTATCTGGAATATACCGTCGAGGAGCAGTTTAGAGACTTCAACCAGAGCCAGTACCTCTGTACCGTCAGGATATATCCATCTTATCCTAGAGCCACTGAGCCCCTTCACTGTTCCTATGGACTTGGGGTCACTATTGAGATGTCTGTGCAGGATGCAGCCTATTCAATGATGACTATCATTCGAGCCAGGACTGCCTTGCTACAGAACACTGACTTCCGTTTCATGCCAGCCTCACTTCCTGGAGCATAGGGGTACTATCAGGCCTTGTACTATGACTCTACACATGAGGAGTCACTACTCCGCACCACTACCGAGATGCTCGAGGATAAGGACCGCGAAAATCAGGCCTTGCGTATGGAGCTTTTCCACACTCGTTCTGATCATTGGGCCACTTTAACTCGGTTTGCACCTGTGGTGCAGGCAGGATACATGGACATGACGGATTTGTACCCTGTAAGGTCTGGATTGCCAGATTGTATGGAGTGGCGCGATGTAGGAGGCATCACCCCTCCTCGTGGTCCCCGTCTGCCACCACCTGTGGGACCAAGGCCACATCTGACTCCCTATGGTCCGCAGGCTTCGCAGGACTATCTGTTCCCAGATGATCATGTTCCACTTCCAGGCTTTGGTGGCGACTTCTATGAGGATTACTACGGAGCCGTCTGAGCTAGTAGTAGTTTCTCTAGTATTGTAGTAGTTGTATTCTCCACAGTCCTGCGTGACCGTGGGATACAACTTGGTGTGTATCACGTTCCGGAGGTGTAGAAAAAAATAATGTATAGGAGCTTGGAATGCCTTCGATGAGATGTATTGTCTTTCACCGTAGTAGTACTCTAGCCTGGGCTTGTACTAAACTATGTACGGTGTGTATGACCAATGGTATATATATGGCAGTTTCTATATTACCATGTCATGCAACGAACATCCTAGCATTCCATGTTATCCATTACATTCTGCACTTCCTTGCTAAGTTTGTGCCACCCTTATCTAAACCGTTGTTTTATTTTCCCCTAGGATGGTCAACACCCGCAGCAACCCTGCTGCCCCGGAGTAGGGGGAAGCCAGTGCAGTTAGGGGTGAAAATCTGCCTCACCCGCCTTCTCTGGCCGAAGTGATGCTGGAGGCAGAAAGAAACAAGCGTGAGACTAGCCGCTTGCTGGAGCAGATTGAGCAAAACACTGCACGCCATCAGCGAAATGACTTGGTGTGAATCAATGACTTTATCAAGTTGTACCCACCAAAGTTTAACCATTCCGTCGAGCCCCTCGACACGGATGACTAGCTTCGCAGCATCACCCACAAGCTATGTTCTGCCAACGTAGCCGAAGCTAACAAGGTTACTTATGCTGCCTATCACCTCGAAGGCCCTTCTAGCCTTTGGTGGGAAAACTTTGAAGCTATGCGCCCGGTCGGCCAAATCACTACTTGGGCTGAATTCAGTGAGGCTTTCCGTGAGCATCACATCCCGGAAGGTCTCATAGATCACAAGAGGGAAGAGTTCTGCAATTTCACCCAAGGAAGACTGACTGTGGATGCATATAGTCGTGAATTTGGGAATCTGGCATGATATGCTCTTGAAGAGGTATCTACCGACGCTAAGAAGCAGGCAAGGTTCCGCAAGGGACTTAGCCCTGAGCTTCGCCGCGATCTTCGTCTGCATGAGTGCACCTCCTTTCAGAAGTTGGTCAATAAAGCCATCAGTGCTGAGACAGGCCAGTCTGACTATGACGCTTCACGCAAGCACTCTCGTGATTTTGGCTCTTCATCCGGCTCTGGATCTCAAAAGCGCCGGGTGTGGATTCCAAGCACGGCACTGCCACCCAGGTTCATTCCGAGGCCATCCTTTGAGGCGCCTCGTCCCAACTAGCAGTTTGCACCGTCCAAGCCCTATGGTGGCCCCGCTGCTAATGCTGCTCCACGCCCCAATGTTGTGACATGTTTCAAGTGTGGAGAGCCGGGTCACTATAGTCGAGAGTGTCCCCAAAATAACAACCCCAATCAGTCTGGAAAGTCCGTTGGTCGTGGTAAGCCAGCGGGAAAGACATTCTATGCCAAGCCGGTCACCACTTCATGTGGCCACGTCAACTATGTCTCAGCCGAGGAGGCTCATGAGGATCCTAACGTCGTCCTTGGTACGCTCCTTGTTAATTGCCATCCGGCATCTGTTCTTTTCGATACTGGAGCATCTCATTCATTCATATCTGAGAGCTATGCTCGATTGCATAACACAACATTCTGTGACATGCCCACTACCATGGAAATTCAAACCCCTGGCTCTAGATGGCAAACTTCTAGAGTAAGCCATGGGAATGAAATTCTTGTCGATAGACTTGTCTTCCTTGCATCTTTAATAGCTCTCAAGTCCTCGGACATAAACATCATCTTGGGTATGGACTGGATGTCAGCTCATTATGCTAAGATTGATTGTGCCACTAGAACCGTTCAACTTACTCACCCATCGGGCAAGACAGTCAATGTCTTAACTCGAGTGGCCAAGCGCCAGCTTTACTCCCTAAATGCCAACCCCCTTCCAAACCTTGAAGATATTCCGGTAGTCCGGGACTTTCCGGATGTCTTTCCAGAAGAACTGCCAGGTGTTCCACCTGACAGGGATGTCAAGTTTGTGATAGACCTTGTTCCAGGAACCGTTCCAATTTCTAGAAGACCCTATAAGATGGCACCCTTAGAACTAGCCGAGCTTAAGAACCAACTCGATGAGTCCTTGAAAAAGGGTTTCATCCGTCCTAGTTCCTCTCCTTGGGCTTGCCCCGTCCTCTTCCTCAAGAAGAAGGATGGAACGGATCGGATGGTTGTAGATTACCGACCTGTCAACTTGGTCACCATCAAGAACAAGTATCCGCTTCCCAGGATCAACGATCTGTATGATCAGCTCGCTGGATCCTCAGTCTTTTTCAAGATGGATTTGAGGTTGGGCTACCATCAAATCAAAATCAGAAACGGGGACATTCCCAAAACGGCCTTTGTTACTTGTTATGGCCAATACGAGTACACCGTTATGTCCTTCGGTTTAACCAATGCCCGAGCCACCTTCTCTCGGTTAATGAACTCGGTCTTCATGGAGTATTTTGATAAATTCGTCGTAGTATACCTCGATGACATACTCATCTACTCCAAGAATGAAGAGGAACATGCCGAACATCTAAGGCTGGTATTGACGAAACTTCGAGAGCATCGCCTTTATGCCAAATTTTCCAAGTGTGAATTTTGGTTGCCAGAAGGGACCTATCTAGGCCATGTAATCTCTGGTAAGGGTATTGCTGTCAATCCCGAGCAAGTTCAAGCCGTCCTTGATTGGACTCCACCTGAGACGGTCAAGCAAGTTCGAAGCTTCCTTGGCTTAGCGAGCTACTGCCGCCGCTTCGTCGAGAATTTCTCCAAGGTTGCTAAACCTCTAACTGAACTCCTCAAGAAAGATAAAAAGTTCGAGTGGACCCCACAGTGCGAGTTCAGCTTTCAGGAACTGAAAAGACGCCTGACATCTGCTCCCGTACTGGTACCACCAGATTTCTCCAAGGACTTTATTATCTATTGCGACGCCTCACGACAAGGAATAGGTTGCATACTCATGCAAGATCGTCAGGTAATTGCCTATGCTTCACGGCAATTACACCCACATGAGGAAAATTATCCCACACATGATCTAGAGCTTGCAGCTATAGTCCATGCACTTAAAACATGGCAACATTACCTCCTCGGCAATCGTTGCAAGATCTTCACCGATCACCAAAGTTTGAAATATATCTTCACCCAACCGGATTTGAATCTCAGGCAACGACGTTGGGTCGAGTTGATCTCGGATTACGACTTAGGAATACCTTACACCCCGGGCAAAGCCAATGTCATGGTGGATGCGCTAAGTCGTAAATCTTATTGTAACAACCTGATGTTACATCAAAGTCAACCACTTCTCCAAGAGGAATTTCGTAAGCTTAATCTTCACATTGTTCCTTGAGGATTCCTATCCACCCTAGTGGCGAAGCCTAACCTTATGGATCAAATCATAACCGCCCAGCGGTATGATAAGGACATATCCCGGATTAAGGAGAACATTGCTAGCGGAGTTGCTAAATGTTTTTCCATGGATGAGCGAGGTGTTGTCTTCTTCGAGAACCGCTTGGTGGTTCCCAAGAAACAACATTTACGCCAGTTGATTCTTAAGGAAGCTCATGAATCCCCTCTCACCATTCATCCCGGTAGTACCAAAATGTATCAAGACCTACGCCAGAGGTTTTGGTGGACTAGGATGAAGAGAGAAATTGCTCAATACATTTCTAGTTGCGACGTCTGTCGTGTTAAAGCAGAGCACCAACGGCCTGCTGGCACCCTTCAACCTTTGGCTATTCCTGAGTGGAAATGGGATAAAATCAGTATGGATTTCATTACTGGGTTTCCCAGGACCAAGAGAGGGAATAATGCCATCTTCGTCATGATCGACCGTCTTTCCAAAGTAGCCCATTTCCTACCTGTTCATGAGAGTATCATCGCTAGCTAGCTAGCTGATTTATACATCTCCCAAATAGTGTCTCTTCATGGTGTCCCATTGGAAATTAACTCAGACCGTGGGAGTCTCTTCACCTCTTGATTTTGGGAAAGTTTCCAAAATGCTATGGGAACTCGTCTCTCTTTTAGCACCGCCTTTCATCCTCAATCAAGTGGTCAGGTAGAGCGAGTCAATCAAATTTTGGAAGATATGCTCCGAGCTTCTGTCATCTCATTCGGAATGGGTTGGGAGAAATGCCTTCCATTCGCGGAGTTTGCTTATAACAATAGTTATCAAGCTAGCTTGGGCAAAGCTCCTTTCGAAGTTCTCTATGGACAAAAATGTCGAACGCCTCTTAACTGGTCAGAAACTGGGGAAAGACAACTCTTTGGCCCGGATATGATTCAGGAAGTAGAGGAGCAGGTTCGCGTTATTCATGAGAAATTGAAAACAGCCCAATCTCGTCAAAAGAGCCAATATGATCGTAAACATAAGCTCATGACTTATGAAGTCGGCGAGAAGGCTTACCTTCGGGTTACTCCGTTAAAGGGAACCCATCGTTTCGGTATCAAAGGCAAATTGGCCCCTTGTTATATTGGACCCTTTCGTATTCTTGCCAAACGAGCAGAAGTTGCCTACCAATTGGAACTACCTTCGCATCTTTCCAGAGTTCACGATGTCTTCCATGTTTCTCAACTCAGGCGTTGCTTCGCGGATCCTATCCATGGAGTGGACCACGAAACGCTTGATCTACAAAATAACCTCTCATATCGGGAATATCCCGTTCGTATCCTTGATCAAGCCGAGCGTACCACTCGACGACATAATATCAAGTTTCTCAAGGTTCAATGGTCACACCATTCCGAGAAAGAAGCCATTTGGGAAAGGGAGGATCGTCTTCGACTCGAGTACCCCACCTTCTTCCCGGAGGATCCTAAATCTCGGGATGAGATTCTTTTGAGTGGGGGTGAGTTGTCACATCCCTGCTTTTAGTCATGCATTAGGATTGGATGAACATGTGCATCATGTTTAAATTTCCTTTAAACTTTAAATGGGGCCTAATCAACCCCAACACCCCCCCTGAAAATGCTAATTTCCAACAATTGGAATTTCAATGAACCCAAAATGCCCTTCATAAAAGCCCACCATTTTTGGTCTTGTCTAAAACCTCTACCAAAATGGTCTTGCAATTTATGGAGCCATTCTGGATTTTTGAACAAGCCATAAGTATTTGAATTTGGGCATTTTAAATGCTATAAATATTTTAAAGTGCTCAAATAATCTTGGAATCATTTTTAGGCAGTTGAGAATATTCCCAAATGTGCCTCTGAATATTTCCAGAGTTTTTGGAAATGAAATAGTATTTATTATATTTCAATACACAGAGCAGGAAATAAATAAAGAACAAAACAGAAAGAGAGAGAGAGTTAGAGCTTACATGTCGCCCTGTCCTAGCCCAGCTCGGCCCAGCCCACTGGCTACCGCCAGTCATCCTCCTCCTCTCGCCAGGAGGACGAGAGGCGCGTGCCCGGCACCCGCAGCCACACGCCGGCCACCTCCTGCTTCTGCCGACACCCAGGACGCCGTCTACGAGTGCCATGCACTCTCCCTCGTCCCCCTCTCACTTTCCCGATTCTCCCCGTGCCCCTCTCCCTCCTCTGGCTCTCTCCCCATCCCCTCCCGAGAGGAGCTCGTCACCACCATCGCCGTTTACCGTGGCCATCGACCCCATCTCATGTCTTCGACGTGTCCCCGAGCACCACCGATGTCTTCCTCTTCCTCACGGGCGAGCCACGACGCCTCGGACGCACTGCAACGCCGCTAGCGCCATCTTCTTCCACCTCGGTCCGCCGTCAATCGTACGCCGCCCCTGATGCCTCCCCGAGCTCGCTGAGGCCACCGCTACACTCCCCGTAAGCTTCTCTTCCTTCTCCCCCTAGCCACGTCACCCTAGCTGCCCCTAACCCTGTTGGCCAACACGGCCGGGAGCTTGGCTCCGCCGGCCATGCTGCCGCCGTGGCCACCGTCACCTATAGACGCAGCTGAGTGCATCACCGTGCTCAGTGCACCCCAGGAGGCCGTAGCACCCCTCTGCGCCCCCTGCCGTGCCTCCTAACACCGTTTTCGTGCACGCCCGAACTCCGGCCGCCGCCTGGCTCGACGCCGGCGTCATCTCCGACCACCCCCGCATACACCGCTTGCTCCACTCGGTGCGCGAGTTCACCAGCAGCACGTAGATGCCCTCCGCTGGCCATTTGGTCGCCGGAGGAGGAATCCCGACGCCCTCCTCCACGTTTGTCCTTGTCGGCAGCTTAACGCCGGTGGGTTTGACCCACTTTGACCCCGGCTGGGCCCCACCCGAGTCCTGACATGTGGGGCCGGCCCTAACTAGATTAGTTAGGTGTTAGTTAGTGCTAATCACCATTGTTAGTGTTAATCCACTCGCTAAACTAACCCTGAGCCACTGATATGTGGGCCCAGCCTTGCTGACATTTCTAGTAGATTTAGTTTAACTCTAATTAACTCAGTTAACTAACTGAGTCACTGACTAGTGGGTCCCCCAGGTCAGGTTTGACCTGGACGGCGCCTGTTGACCTGCTGACATCAGCATGACCTAATGCTGACGCAGTAATACATTTTCTAGATTTATTATTAATCAGAAAATTCCAGAAAATGCCCAAAACTTCTAAAAATCATAGAAAATCAACCATAGCTCCAAATCAAACAAATTATATATGAAAGATGATCAGAAAAATTCAATCTATCCATCTGTAATGGTTTCATGCATGCCAAACCACTTTAACCTTGCTGTTTAGGTGAAACAAGCTAACACACTTATTATGCATAAGAACTTTAATTTACATTTGGATCTTTGGTTCAAATGGACCCATTTCAACTTGTTTCACATTGCATTAGGCAGGACACATCATTTTGCCATGTCATAGCATGCATCATATTGTTGCATATTGTCATGTGTTGATTATGTTCTGTGTGTCCTTCATGGTAGGTTCTGCCTCCGAGGATATCTCCGAGTATCCAACTGAAGGGCAGTACCCTACTACCACTCCATCAGGCAAGCAGCCCCATTGATCATATCAATACAATCGCATGTTCTCGCCTCTGCTCTCATTTACTGCATTAAGACAATAACGTTTCAAACTGTTGTGTGCTGCGGTAGTTGAACCCTTATCCTCTGCATGACCTGTCATTGCCACAGTAACTAGATGAAATCCACTAGCATGTGTAGGAGTTGATTGAGCCATGCTTATGTTTCCTACCCTACTATGCCTACTATGCTTAGAGTTGTGTCAGGTCTGGTTCATCTGGGTGATGGGCTAGAGTGAAATGATTATGTCGGTAATGTGAGTGATGTGTTGAACATGATTTTGTAAAGGTATCAATGAGAGGACATGTAGGAGTACATGGTGGGTTGTTTCATTGAGGCCGTTGTAGGATCGAAGTATGTCTAGAGGGGGGGTGATTAGACTACTTGACCAATTAAAAACTTAACCTTTTCCCAATTTTAGTTCTTGGCAGATTTTAGCTATTTTAGGACAAGTCAAGCAATCATCACACAATTCAAGCAAGCATGCAAAGAGTTTATGGGCAGCGGAAAGTAAAGCATGCAACTTGCAAGAGTATAAAGGGAAGGGTTTGGAGAAGTCAAACGCTATTGGAGACACGGATGTTTTTCCCGTGGTTCGGATAGGTGGTGCTATCCTACATCCACGTTGATGGAGACTTCAACCCACGAAGGGTAACGGTTGCGCGAGTCCACACAGGGCTCCACCCAAGGGCAACGGTTGCGCGAGTCCACGAAGGGCTCCACCCACGAAGGGTCCACGAAGAAGCAACCACCCACAAAGGGTCCACGAAGAAGCAACCTTGTCTATCCCACCATGGCCATCGCCCACGAAGGACTTGCCTCACTAGCGGTAGATCTTCACGAAGTAGGCGATATCCTTGCCCTTACAAACTCCTTGGTTCAACTCCACAATCTTGTCAGAGGCTCCTAAGTGACACCTAGCCAATCTAGGAGACACCACTCTCCAAGAAGTAACAAATGGTGTGTAGGTAATGAACTCCTTGCTCTTGTGCTTCAAATGATAGTCTCCCCAACACTCAACTCTCTCTCATAGGATTTGGATTTGGTGGAAAGAAGATTTGAGTGGAAAGCAACTTGGGAAGGCTAGAGATCAAGATTCATATGGTAGGAATGGAATGTCTTGGTCTCAACACATGAGTAGGTGGTTCTCTCTCAGAACATATGAGTTGGAATGGTGTGTGTGTTCTGATGGCTCTCTCACTTAATGAGAAAGAGGTGGAGGGGTATATATAGCCTCCACACAAAATCCAACCGTTACACACAATTTACCAATCTCGGTGGGACCGAATCAGAAAACTCGGTCTGACCGAAATAGTAAACCTAGTGACCGTTAGGAATTTCGGTGGGACTGACATGCAACTCGGTAGGACCGATTCGGTTAGGGTTTGGGCATAACGTAATCTCGGCGAGACCGATTACACAAACTCGGTGAGACCGAATTTGGTAATTAGCTAACCAGAGAGTTGGTCAGGCAAACTCGGTGGGACCGATTTGCTCTTTCGGTGAGACCGAGTGGAACTCGGTGAGACCGAAAAGTTACAAAGGGGAAACACTGAGTTTACATTGCAATCTCGGTGGGACCAATTCGCTCTTTCGGTGGGACCGAAAAGTTACGAAAGGGAAACAGAGAGTTTGCAACCCCATCTCGGTGGGACCGAGATCCTTATCGGTAGAACCGAATTGCTAGGGTTTGGCAGTGGCTAATGACAAGTGAAACTCGGTGGCGCCGGATAGGAAGAATCGGTAGGACCAAGTTTGGCTTAGAGTTTAGGTCGTATGTGGATATGGGAAAGTAGTTGAGGGTTTTTGGAGCATATCACTAAGCACATGAAGCAAGAGGCTCATTAAGCAACACCTCATCCCTCCTTAATAGTATTGGCTTTTCCTATGGACTCAATGTGATCTTGGATCACTAAAATATAAAATGAAGAGTCTTGAGCTTTTGAGCTTGAGCCAATCCATTGTCCTTAGCATTTTGAGGGTTCCACTTTCACATCCATGCCATGCCAATCATTGAGCTTTCCTGAAATAATTATCTTGGAATAGTATTAGCTCAATGAGCTATATGTTGTTATGAATTACCAAAACCACCTAGGGATAGTTGCACTTTCAATCTCCCCCTTTTTGGTAATTGATGACAACATATAGATCAAAGCTTCGACAAAAGATAATAAGCATGAAATATATCGTCACTTTGAGAAGTATGTGATAAGTAAGAGCTCCCCCTAAATTTGTGCATATTTAAAATTTGCTTTGGACTGCAAATGCACAAAGAGTTAGAGTCATGGGTTACTCTTCCATGTCACATACATCTTGGTGGAGCGCTCAAAATGATGAGATTGAAATGCATGCACTCATCACCAAGAATAGTGAATGATCACAAACGATAGATAGAATGGTAATATTTAAGCAAGCATTAAGCGAACATTTAGTGTAGCTTATGATCAAACACATGATCATCGATGTCTCACAAGCATAAGGACGTAGTATCTCACACACAAACAAGGTTCGAAAAAACACACCAAATAAAGCAAGAGAGAAGCAACACTCTCTCTCTCGAAGCCTATGATCTATTCATCTTCTCCCCCTTTGGCAAGAAGTTACCAAAAAGTTCCTAGAAAATGCATAGCACTAGATCGACGCTCAGGCTTGATCTTCAGGTGGTGGTGGAGTCCGGAGCACTCCAAGGACAAAGCCTTCGGTAGACGTGGTCGGAGTCGAGGCTGAAGTGGATGCTGGAGCTGGTGGAACGGAGGCTACGGCTGGTGCAGACGTTGTAGCTCTGGTGTCAGCAACTGGCAGTGCAGACGACCTCGGACCTCGTGGCACCCTTGCAAAAGCATGAGTCATGGTCCTGCCTCTCCTCTCATTCATGTCGTCCTGGAGCTGCTCCACGACAGTCTGTATCTCTGTCACCTTGATGTCCAAGTCATAGAATCTTTGTTCCATGATCCTCTCTAAGCTCGTCTGGTTCTGAGTCAGGGTGGCTATACTCTGCTCAATCCGCAGGGTGGACGCAATCAAGTAACTGAGCTGCTCTTGTTTGGTTTTCAGGAAGTAATTAGATGCCTCCGCTTGAGTAGGCATCCTGGCAGCTTTCTCCTTCTTCGCCTTCTCCTTCTGAGCTTGTGCATGGGCAGATGATGGTTCATTCTCTATCATCACAACTTCATTGTTCTCGAAATCTGGACGGATGGGCAGGTGTTCCTTATCCAACAAATATACGCCCGTGCCCATCTTGGAGTTGATGAGCTCCTGAATCTGAGGGGCATATCCACAGCTCCTCTTCTGATCTGCCGCAGTCCTTTTGATCGTTTCCACTATGAGGCTCATAACTTTGAATTTTTGAGGCACGTCAAAAACATGAAGCAAATTGATCGCGTGACCTCTGATCATCTTGTGATCTCCAGACTTGGGTAGAAGGGTGTGCCTAAGGATCCAGTTGATCGTAGGCAATCCTGAGAGCAGATAATGCACTGAGCCAAACTTGAATGTGTCAAGTGCTTCATTCGGAATCTCCTTGTACATGTTGGACATGGAGTTGTGGTCCATCTTTTTCTTGGCATAAATGTCCAAGTCATCTGCTTGCTCCTCTGGGGCATTGATTAGCTTCACCCATTCCTCAATAGTAGAGTTGTACCTTGTACCTCCTGACATCCATGTGATCCTGCCATCCGGATAAAAGTGTGCTGTGGAGTAGAATTGCATGATCAATTCCTCATTCCACTTTGTGAGCTTCTGCCCAACAAAGTCCTCTACTCCACACGCCTTGAAGTTGTCCTGAACTCCTGGGTAGTACTCTTCATTGTCCTTGATATAGGTCCAGTCGACCCATCTCATGTCACATACGATTGGCTTCTTGTCAAGTAGCACTGTCTCATAGAAATCTTGCTGCTCCTTGGTATGAAATCTGTAGTCCACTACAGTCCTTCTCCTAGAAGCATATGGATCTGCTTCTCTCCACTTCCTGAGCCCTGAGTCTCTCCTGAGCTTCATATCCTCAGCCACAGGATGAGCATCGTTGTGGTCTGGGATCTTGGGCTTGAGCTCCCGAAGGACACTCTCTTCCTCATCCTCAGCAATAGTCTCAGGCACTGGGGCCTTGTTCTTCTCAGCTGCAGGAATGCTCCGTGTGTTCCTCTTTGGTGCACTCTTAGGCTTAGATGCAGCCTTAGGTGCTTCCTTGGGCTTGGATGCAGCTCCCCCTGACCTTATGGCATCTCCCATAAGTTTGGCTGCCTTGGGCGCTGGTGCAGCTACCTCTTCTTCCTCCTCCTCTTCTATGATGATGGAGGCTTTCCCAAGCACTCTGGCTACAGTCTTCTTCACTCTTTCTTTCCTCTTCTTGCCCTCAGCTGCAATGGGCTCAATGGGAGCAGGCTTCTCAGTTGAGGCTCTAGCCTTTGACATCGGTTGCCTGCCTGCTGGCCTCTTGATTTTCAGGCCTGGCTTTGAGCCTTGAGCTGGCTCAACTCTCTTGGAGGTGGCCTCTTCCTCTGCCATATAGTCCTCATCTTCAGAATCTGAGGTTTTCTTCTTCCTTTGTCTCGTGGCAGCTTTTGGCAAATTGCTAGGAGTGCTCCTGCTGCCTTCATCTGAGGAACTTGATGGGCTAGTGCCCTCACTCAACTGCACTTGCTGCTCTGACAAGTTTTGGCTGCCACTCTGGTCTGACATGTTGCAAACTGACTGCTGACCCTGTGAATAGATTATAGAAGAGATAGAGTGGATGAGCATCACAAAATGCAGAGATTTTTGCAAAAAGAATGATCCAAAAACTTAGTTTTAGTTTCCCACTGAAATCATCTCGGATCTACCAATTTTCAAACTCGGTGATACCGAAGCAGTTTTGGAACCTAAACTAGTGAACTTGGTCAGACCGAGTCACAGTTCGGTGGCACCGAGACTGCTAGGGTTTCACTGAGTTCAAAAATCGGTCACACCGATGGTAATTCTCGGTCAGACCGAGTTTTACTTGTGCAATGGCATAAGCCAAATCGGTGGGACCGAGTTTTTCAACTCGGTGGGTCCGAGATGGTTTCGGCGGAAACCTAAACCTAGAATTTTCGAATCAAACCTAATCTATGAGCGTTTTGACTGGATAGAAGTTTATCAAACGTGGCCAGAAACAATATGATCACAATGTGCTAGGAATCAGATTGAGGAATAGCACAAAGATCAAGTCCATACCCTAGTTCGACGTGGACTTGCTACGGCGGCAACAGCTGGGCAGAAATCCCGTTGACGGCGATGGAGACCAG
This sequence comes from Triticum dicoccoides, assembly GCF_002162155.2. Taxonomy (NCBI): domain Eukaryota; kingdom Viridiplantae; phylum Streptophyta; class Magnoliopsida; order Poales; family Poaceae; genus Triticum; species Triticum dicoccoides. The sequence goes on along the minus strand of NC_041386.1, from coordinate 113,166,603 downwards.
CGACTGGAGGCTGCTGGCGGCGAGAAGACGATCCGGAGACCTCAAGGGCAGAGCAGGCTATCGCGCGAGCGAAGGGGTTCAGAGAAATTTCCAAATTTTGCCCGTGACTATATATATAGCCCGACCCTGTCGGTGTGACCGAGTTGAACAACTCGGTGGCACCGAGATTCATAACTGCGTGCAGTTACTGAAACTCGGTGAGACCGAAAGGTTCAAATCAGTTGCACCGAGATTGAAAACTTAGATCAACTTAATGATCTCGGTAGGACCGAAAGTGGAGTATCGGTCAGACCGAGAATCATAAAGAGGTTTTGGAAGTTTAAGTCTATGATGAATCGGGGACTCCGAGCGCTCCTCACACAGAGTGGTTCGAATCTGACTTGATCAAATTTTGTGATGCAGCATGAATAGAGTTTGAGACGAGAAAAGCATAGATAGCTAGGGGAGGTTCTTAGGCATTCTTGTCCATCCACTTCGCAAAAGAAGATAAAGCCGAACAATCAAAGCAACAAGTGGATGTCCTCGAATGAGTAAAATATGCAATCAGCATGCTCACACAATAACATAGCAAATGGAATATGTGGCAAAGCATGCACAACCAATTCTAGCATCTATCAAGCAATTTGCAATGACTGGGTCATCTATATTTGAGTATGTTGACTTAGGAGTCAAGTGAGAACACTTGATCGTAGGTCATACTCATCGTTTAAGCTCAAGTGGGGTTACCACTTTTACATAAAGCATTGTTTTGTTCACATCTTTAGAGTTGCTTTAGCTCAGTCTTAGAGTAAAGCTCCCCCTAGATGTGATATCCCCCCTAAGAGGGATGAACTAACCTTGGGTTTTGTCGATGATGACTTCATGTAGACATTGAAGATGTGGATGCTCAATGTTGATGTAGATCTCTTGGAGCTATCCATTTGAGTGAATTGCACTTTCAATACCTACATGGGTTAGTCCCACAAGGAACAAACAAGGATATCCATAGACATAGAGTGATGTACACAAAAGATGATGTCCATGAAAACTTTTAGGTTACCTTGTCCCTTGTCTTACCAACAAGAGGGTTTGTGACTCCTTGAACTAGTGCAAGATGTGGAAGTTGATTGCACTTGTTCTTGCCAAAATGATAAGAGTGAAGTATGTTGGCGGAGTCACCCTCAAGAACTTTCTAGTTCTTCTTCTTTTGGATCCACATCATCTTGATGGGAATCCTTGGAGTTGTAGTCGTACTTGATGAAGTGGAACTTGAAGTAGTCTTGGGAATCCACTTGACTAAGGTCTTAGGAGCTTCTTCAAATGCATCAATTTCCTCTTGAAGCTTGTTCTTGCCTTTTTGCTCGTAGTCTTGTGGTGGAAGATCATCTTGAGCTTGTGTCCCCTTGAAAAACTTCTCTTGTTGAGGGACAAACTTTGTCTTGGGGTATTGATCTTCTTCCCATTCAACTCCATTGGTATTGAACTTTCGTTCAAAACCAATACCTTGATTCTTCCGGTGCATTCCTTGCTTGCGCACAATTTCCTCGAATTGCTTACTCCCGGCAAGGCTTTTGTACACTCCTTTCTCTATAATTCCCTTCAATAAGCTATTTTCTTGCTCAAGTGTAACTTGGCTAAGAGAATCATTAGTGGAATCAAGAGAACTACTAGAAGCAACAATATTGGATTTAGCATGATCATTGTTACTACTAGCGGAAGAATCTTTCTTGTTAGATTTGACTTGAGGCATGTAAGTGGATAAGAGTAAACGCTTGGCAATGTAAGAAGAACTTTTCTTGCGAAGATCATCATTGATTGCCTTTAAGAACTCATGCTCTTGCTCAAGATTGAGTTTTTCAAAGCGTAGCTTCTCATGAGCTCTTAAAAGTTCTCGATGATCTTCGAAGATAGTGTCATGAGCTAACTTAAGAGTTTTTAGTTCTTTAGTTAGAGCCTCAATCTTCTCCTTATCATTGTCATTCGTTTTATCTTGATTAGCATGATTAGTTGGTCTTTCATCATAGTATTCATCACTAGAGTTGTCACCAAGCAAATCATCACCTAACAAGTCATCTTCATCACTATCGAAATCAACATACTCGGGGTGTGTTACCTTAGGACCTTTGGCCATGAAGCATCTTCAAATTCCTTCATTTGGTGAGTCAAATATGTCGTAGGAGTTGGTTGACACAAGTGCTAGACCGGCAACACCTTCATCTTGAGTATCTTCGGAGTCGGAGTGATAACTTCTCTCGGAGTGGCTGTCGGAGTCGGAGCCGGATACCCATTCACCAACATGAGCTTGATGTCTTCGTCTTGTGTAGCTCCTTGATGATTTTTCCTTCCTTTCCGAATCCTTGCTTCTCCGTGAGTATCTTCGTTCAAAACAATCATCTCTACTCCTTCTCTCTCTTGGTGGTGATCCTTTGCTTCTTCTTTTTGGAGAATCTTCTCTTTTCTTGTAGGGAGCCATACACTCGTTGGAATAGTGTCCGGGTCTTCCACAATTGTAACAGTTTCTCTCTCGACTAGAAGATCTTTTGTCATTGTAGAACCTTGACTTGGAGCTTCTATCTTTGCTTCTACTCTTGTAGAACTTGTTGAAGTTCTTCACCATTAAGCTCAATTCTTCATTGAAGTCTTGTTTCTCACTTGATGATGTAGGGGCTTCACATGAGGCTTTATAGGCACCACTTGACTTGTTGTGAAGTTCCTCTTTATCCTTAAGTGACATCTCATGAGCAACAATTCTTCCAATCACTTCTGTTGGCTTGAGATCTTTGTAATTTGGCATCATTTGGATCAATGTGCACACGGTATCATATTTTCCATCCAAGGCTCTTAGGATCTTCTTGATTATGAATCTATCGGTCATCTCTTCACTTCCTAAGCCGGCAATCTCATTTGTGATGAGAGCAAGCCTAGAGTACATTTCAGCGACACCTTCACCATCCTTCATCTTGAACTTGTCAAGTTGGCTTTGAAGCACATCCAACTTGGATTCCTTGACGGAGTCGATACCTTCGTGCATATCAATCAAAGTGTCCCAAATTTCCTTTGCATTCTCAAGGCGGCTGATTTTGTTGAATTCTTCTGGGCATAATCCGTTGAAGAGAATATCACAAGCTTGAGCATTGTATTTCAACATCTTCAACTCATCCGCGGTAGCTTCATGGTTTGGTTCTCTCTCATCAAAGAAGTCACCTTGCAAACCAACACACACAATAGCCCAAACAGCGGGGTTATGTCCAAGAATATGCATTTTCATTTTATGCTTCCAACTAGCAAAATTAGTACCATCAAAGTAAGGACCTCTTCGGTGATAATTTCCCTCGCTAGACGCCATACTCTCCTAGGTTTTGAAACCAAGGCTATGACCACCAAAAGCTATGGAGATCAAGCAAATGGAGACCAAGTCTCTGATACCACTTGTAGGATCGAAGTATGTCTAGAGGGGGGGGTGATTAGACTACTTGACCAATTAAAAACTTAACCTTTTCCCAATTTTAGTTCTTGGCAGATTTTAGCTATTTTAGGACAAGTCAAGCAATCATCACACAATTCAAGCAAGCATGCAAAGAGTTTATGGGCAGCGGAAAGTAAAGCATGCAACTTGCAAGAGTATAAAGGGAAGGGTTTGGAGAAGTCAAACTCTATTGGAGACACGGATGTTTTTCCCGTGGTTCGGATAGGTGGTGCTATCCTACATCCACGTTGATGGAGACTTCAACCCACGAAGGGTAACGGTTGCGCGAGTCCACACAGGGCTCCACCCAAGGGCAACGGTTGCGCGAGTCCACGAAGGGCTCCACCCACGAAGGGTCCACGAAGAAGCAACCACCCACAAAGGGTCCACGAAGAAGCAACCTTGTCTATCCCACCATGGCCATCGCCCACGAAGGACTTGCCTCACTAGCGGTAGATCTTCACGAAGTAGGCGATATCCTTGCCCTTACAAACTCCTTGGTTCAACTCCACAATCTTGTCGGAGGCTCCCAAGTGACACCTAGCCAATCTAGGAGACACCACTCTCCAAGAAGTAACAAATGGTGTGTAGGTAATGAACTCCTTGCTCTTGTGCTTCAAATGATAGTCTCCCCAACACTCAACTCTCTCTCTCATAGGATTTGGATTTGGTGGAAAGAAGATTTGAGTGGAAAGCAACTTGGGAAGGCTAGAGATCAAGATTCATATGGTAGGAATGGAATGTCTTGGTCTCAACACATGAGTAGGTGGTTCTCTCTCAGAACATATGAGTTGGAATGGTGTGTGTGTTCTGATGGCTCTCTCACTTAATGAGAAAGAGGTGGAGGGGTATATATAGCCTCCACACAAAATCCAACCGTTACACACAATTTACCAATCTCGGTGGGACCGAATCAGAAAACTCGGTCTGACCGAAATAGTAAACCTAGTGACCGTTAGGAATTTCGGTGGGACTGACATGCAACTCGGTACGACCGATTCGGTTAGGGTTTGGGCATAACGTAATCTCGGTGAGACCGATTACACAAACTCGGTGAGACCGAATTTGGTAATTAGCTAACCAGAGAGTTGGTCAGGCAAACTCGGTGGGACCGATTTGCTCTTTCGGTGAGACCGAGTGGAACTCGGTGAGACCGAAAAGTTACAAAGGGGAAACACTGAGTTTACATTGCAATCTCGGTGGGACCGATTCGCTCTTTCGGTGGGACCGAAAAGTTACGAAAGGGAAATAGAGAGTTTGCAACCCCATCTCGGTGGGACCGAGATCCTTATCGGTAGAACCGAATTGCTAGGGTTTGGCAGTGGCTAATGACAAGTGAAACTCGGTGGCGCCGGATAGGAAGAATCGGTAGGACCGAGTTTGGCTTAGAGTTTAGGTCATATGTGGATATGGGAAAGTAGTTGAGGGTTTTTGGAGCATATCACTAAGCACATGAAGCAAGAGGCTCATTAAGCAACACCTCATCCCTCCTTAATAGTATTGGCTTTTCCTATGGACTCAATGTGATCTTGGATCACTAAAATATAAAATGAAGAGTCTTGAGCTTTTGAGCTTGAGCCAATCCATTGTCCTTAGCATTTTGAGGGTTCCACTTTCACATCCATGCCATGCCAATCATTGAGCTTTCCTGAAATAATTATCTTGGAATAGTATTAGCTCAATGAGCTATATGTTGTTATGAATTACCAAAACCACCTAGGGATAGTTGCACTTTCAGCCGTCCCTAAGAACTGAGATCTGTATGTGTGATTTTAAGAATCAGCTACTACCATGCATTGGGATCCTTAATTGACCCTATCGGCTTCTTAATCACCCTAGTACTCTGTCCAGGAGTTGCAAATAGTTTCTGGTGTTTGTAGGTTATGTGTTGGCGGGCGTGCGTAGCGCTGACCCTAGGGGTGGGCTATGTTGCGGTAGATACACCATGGCCGGGTATGCCGGGCGCCCGTTTGGCGTCTCAGGACCCTGTTCACATCACTCGGGGCCGTGTGTGGAAACCTCGGCCAGACTCCCTGCGGATGTAACCTGGATAGGCGATAAACCTGGACTAGAGACTTGAGTGTTTAGGTAGGCCGTGGCCGACACCCTCGTTGGGCTTCCGCTTGGAGGTTGCTGAGTACATGTCGTGTAAACGGCGGTAAGTGGTGAGAGCGTGTATGAAGGAGTACACCCCTGCAGGGTTAACATCATCTATTCGAATAGCCACGTCTGCGGTAAAGGACTACTTGGTTGCCTATACAGTTCATAGGCAAGTTAATGGTTACTACTAAAAGACTCAAGATAAGTGTGAGTACCGAGGATGGCTCTCTCATAGGATGACGAGGGAGGATCCTCGATGGAGTATTATGTTGGTGATTAGTGGACTTGTGTGCAAAAACTGTTTTACTAGTGGTGTCCCGTAGGATAGCTTAGCCAAGAGTCAATGCTGGCTTGCTGCAATAACTGCACCACCTTCTTGAGAATGAGCATGTATAGTAGGTTCTGTTGTAAGACTTGCTGAGTACCTTTGTACTCATGTTTGCTTAATTATTGTTTCCAGACGACAACACCGCCCCCTCCGATGGGTTTTATGTAGATCTCGACGTTGATGAGTGACTTGCCACCCAGGTGGTGATCCTGGCCATCGAGGGGCCTATGTAGATAGACAGGCTTCGAGAAGCCTTCTTTCTTTCTAGTGTGTGTATTCAGACTATTTGCTTCCGCATGTGCTTGTATGCTTGTATGACTTGAGTGTCGGGTCATGTGACCCCAATCTGTATGAACATGTTATGTATGGCTCTTTGGAGCCTTTAAATAAAGTACTTGAGTTGTAGAGTTTTGTTGTGATGCCATGTTGTATTTGCACATATCGAGCATATTGTGTGTATGATTGAAATGCTTGGTATTTGTGGGATCCGACAATCTAGTTGTTTATCCTTGGCAGCCTTTCTTATGGGGAAATGTAGTCTAGCGTTCCTCGAGCCATAGTAGTACGCTACAGCCCGGTTCACCGGAGTCCTGCTAGCCCAGCACTACTGCTCAGGACACTTGACTGGCCGGCATGTGTTTCATTTCGTTCCTATGTCTGTCCCTTCGGGGAAATGTCACGCGGTGACATCCGGAGTCCTGCCTAGCCTGCTACAGCCCGGGTTCCCTGGAGTCCTGTTAGCCCAGTGCTACAGCCCGGATTCACTCGCTGATGACCGACATGCTCGATGTGATTCATGTATGCATGTCTCCATAGGTCTGTGCCGCTTTGGGTTCACGACTAGCCATGTCGGCCCGAGTTCTCTGTCATATGGATGCTAGCGACACTATCATATACGTGAGCCAAAAGGCGCAAACGGTCCTGGGCCATGGTAAGGCGACACCCGTGGGGATACCGTGCGTGAGGCCGCAATGTGATATGAGGTGTTACCAGCTAGATCGATGTGACTTGGAATCGGGGTCCTGACAATAGGCTAGCTTCTAGGGTTTAGCCTCTCTGATCTCGTGGTAGATCTACTCTTGTAAAACTCATATCATCAAGAACAATCCAGCAGGATGTAGGGTTTTGCCACTATCAAGAGGGCCCGAACCTGGGTAAAACATCATGTCCCCTGCCTCCTGTTACCATCCGCCTTAGACGCACAGTTCGGGACCCCCTACCCAAGATCCGCCGGTTTTGACACCGACATTGGTGCTTTCATTGAGAGTTCCACTGTGTCATCATCATAAGGAAGATGGCTCGCCTCGTTGTCAAGGACAACATCACCTCTGGGGGAGCCCTGGCTGTAGGCCAAACTCTCCAACTTGGCGGCTTCGTCATGACGGCCTGCTCGGCCGCTGCGCCGACGGTGACCTCTCGAGTCATCGAAAATAGCCTCTACATCGGCTCAAAATTTGCCGAGCAGATGGATCCAATGGAGCTCTCCTCTTTGAATGAGCTCTTGGATCGCATCGCTGCTCTGGGAGTCACTACGGACTACGATCGGATCGTGCTTAAACCCGACCAAAGGGAGATTAACTCTCCGCCGGTCACCCATGAAATAGCGGTGGTGAAGGAGCAATGCGGCAATTCTCCCTCTATCCTGAGGACGAGCTATGTCCGGATTCCCGAGCTCTCCAAACAGGATACACGCTCGCGGGAGGACGCTGCCCTAACCCTGAATCCAGAATCAGGCCACATACCGAACCCGCAGGGCAATATCCCGGAGCCCAAACTTCCAAGATCGGAAACTCCCCTGCCCCAGGATCACAGATTGGGTCTGGACTTAAATCCACCCACCCACCCAGATACAAACTATCTTTCCCACATTAGGCAAGCTCCCCAAGAGACAGTACATCACTATTGGGCCAAATTTCCTCCTTGTAATGAACAAGGTCAAGGACTGTCACGAGGAAGATGCAATTTCGCTCTTTTGTAGCAATTGCATGGACAAGGGAGTCCTCAATGCCATAAGTCACCGTGATGTAACACACTTCGCTGACTTGGCGGACATAGTACGGAAATAATGTGACTTGGCGGACATAGTCGGGCACTCTTATAAGTCGCCCAACTCAATTACAAAGAAGCAAAAGCCCACTACAGGGTGTGGAACCGTATTGGAGGGATGGCTCAACGGGCCCTGCAAAATCCATAGTACAGCGGATACCATATCAACACACAACCTTAGAGCATGTTGGGTACTCCGGCAGGTAGCCAAAAGCGGCGAGGATCTTCTCACCCAAAATACCTCAGAGCACCTCCCCACGGATAACAACACAGTATTAACGGTCTTCGAGACCTTCGCCTCAAATAATAGGCGTAAGAGAGCACTCCACGGCCTTGCCGAAGTCTGCCATGTAGCAGCAATAAATCCATGGAGCGACATAGCTATCACCTTCAACGCCAGTGACGAACCTAAATTCCGAACAGCCCGAGCACCAGCTGCTTTGGTCCTCAGCCCAATTGTGGACGGCTTTTGGCTCACTAAGGTGCTCATGGATGGTGGCAGCGGATTAAACCTCATCTATGAGGAAACTCTCCAAAAAATGGACATAGACCGCAACCGTATTGAACAAAGCAGTACGACCTTCCGAGGAATCATCCCTAGTCGGGAGGCATGTTGAGCTGGGAAAATCACACTTGATGTGGTATTCGGCACTCCGGAAAATTACAGGTCCAAAGAAATTACATTCCAAGTGGCCCTTTTCAGTAGCGGATACCACGCCCTTCTAGGGCGGGAGGCATTCACGATTTTTCAAGCCATCCCCCATTACGGGTACATGAAGCTCAAAATGCCTAGACCCAAGGGAATTATCACTCTAGCTAGTGATCTGGACATAGCACTCCGCGTCGAGAACAAAACAGCCGCACTAGCCCTCGAGGCATTATCTGAAGCCCTTGTGGTGTAGGAGTTAACCGCACTGCACTCCATGGTGGACAGGGACGACGTGATACTAGACAAAAGATTCAAGTCCACCTCCTTTAAACTAGTGGACGAAATAGTTAAATTCCAAGTCCATCCAACGGACCCTACAAAAACAGCATCCATTGGGGCACAGTTAGACCCCGCTGTAGACGCCGCACTACGAGAGTTTCTGCGCGAGAATTGGGACATATTCGCTTGGCATCCTTCAGACATGCCAGGAATCCCATGAATATTGGCTGAGCATAGCCTTAATATTCTAAAAGGATTCAAATCGGTCAAGCAGACTCTTCGCCGTTTCTCTGAACCTAAGCGAAAAGCCATGGGAGAGGAGCTGGCCAAGCTATTGGAAGCCAGATTCATTAAAGAAATAAAACATCTGGATTGGCTAGCAAACCTGGTGACGGTACCAAAGAAGGACAAATCCTGGCGCCTATGCGTCGACTTCAAAGACCTTAACAAGGCTTGCCCAAAGGATCCCTTCCCACTCCCTCGCATCGATCAAATCATCGATGCTACCGCAGGACACAAATCATTGTGCTTCCTTGATGCATACTCCGGTTACCACCAGATTAAGATGGCGGAGTCTGATCAAGCCGCAACAGCATTTATAACACCATACGGCCCCTTCTGCTTTAACACAATGCCCTTTGGGCTAAAAAACACCGGCGCAACATATCAGCGCATGATCTAGACATGTTTGGAAAAGCAGATCGGCAAGACTGTGGAGGCATACATAGACGATGTGGTCATTAAAACCAGACACGTCGACTCTTTAATAGACGACTTGAGGCTCACATTCACCAATCTCCGAACATACGACATTAAGCTCAATCCGGAAAAATGCGTCTTCTCCGTTCCCGCCGGAAAGCTCCTGGGCTTCATCGTCTCCAGTATAGGAATTGAAGTAAAGCCGGCTAAAATCCGAGCTCTGTCACAGTTGGCTATCCCAACTGACCTCAACCAAATCCAGAAATTGACTGGATGTGTGGCGGCTTTAAGCCGCTTTATCTCCCGATTAGGAGAAAAGGCACTTCCCCTTTATTACCTTCTTAGGCGCACTGAACACTTCGAGTGGACGGACGCAGCCACGGCCGGACTGGAAGAAATCAAAGCTATCCTGGCCGCCAAGCCAATCCTGGTCGTGCCAACTATCGGTGAACCAATGCTATTATATATAGCAGCAACTCACCAAGTTGTAAGCGCAGTGCTCGTCGTCGAACGAGAGACGGACAAACATAAATTCCCGCTTCAAAAGCAGGTATATTATGTATCCACTGTCCTCACTCCATGAAAATCACGGTACCCACATTACCAAAAGATAGCATACGCGGTATTTATGGCATCCCGGAAATTATGACACTACTTTCAAGAGTGTTCGATCACGATGGCATCCAAAGTACCACTCAATGACATAATAAACAACCGTGATGCCACGGGCCTGATTGCCAAATGGGCCATTGAGCTCCTCCCGTTCAACATAACATAGAAGCCACGACAAGCCATTAAGTCGCAAGTACTGGCCGATTTCGTAGCCGAATGGACAGAAGCCAAACTTCCTAAACAGTACGGCGCATACTCCAATTGGATCATGCACTTCGACGGCTCTAAAATGCTGGCTGGTCTAGGGACTGGCATCGTCCTGACGTCCCCCACCGGAGACACGGTGCAATACGTGCTCCAAATACTATATACGGACTCCAATAACGCAGCTAAATACGAGGCCCTACTACATGGCCTCCGGATGGCAGTCTCCATGGGCATCCAATGCCTAGAGGTGCGTGGGGACTCGAACCTCGCAATATCCCAAATAAATGGAGACTTCGATGCCAAGGATCCAAAAATGGCGGCATATCGCAACACCGTCCTCAAAATGTCAGCCCGGTTCGAGGGTCTAGAATTCCACCACGTGGCTCGGGAAAACAACCAGGCAGCGGACATCCTAGCTCGTATCGGCGCTAAACGTGACCCTGTCCCACCAAACATCTTCCTGGAAAGACTGCTTAAACCATCCGTGGTATGGGAAGGGGACACCAGCAAAATTAGTCCGGACCCGGCCATAACCCCAGATACCGAATACTCTGACACAATCGGAGGCTCTGCCGCGGAAATAACACCTTTAGCCCACGTGATAATGGCCGTCATCGCCCCGTGGACAGAACCATTCCTGGCCTACCTAACCAGACAGGAATTACCCGAGGACCAAAATGAGGCTCGCTGCATAGTGCGGCGATCTAAAGCCTACAAGGTCCATGAGGGAGAGATTTATAAGAAAAGCACAACTGGAGTCCTTCAACGGTGCATCTCCGAAGAGGAAGGGCGGAAGCTGTTGGCAGAAATCCATGCCGGACTCAGCGGCCACCACACAGCAGCCCGGGCACTTGTAAGTAAGGCCTTCCGTACAGGTTTTTATTGGCCGACGACCTGGGCAGATGCACAGCATCTGGTTCAACATTGCGTTGGTTGCCAGCTTTTTGCAAACCAAAGCCACATGCCACCTACCGCCGTACAAACCATCCCCATTACTTGGCCCTTTGCGGTCTGGGGGCTCGATATAGTCGGACCCCTCAAGGGGGGAACCCATAAGAGAAAATACTTACTGGTCATGGTGGACAAATTCACCAAATGGATAGAATCCAAACCTGTCAAAACGGCTGAATCCGGACCGGTGGTAGACTTCATATCCGGGGCTGTACAACATTATGGCATTCCCCATAGCATCATCACCGACAACGGCACGAACTTTACAGCCGACGAGGTGAAACTTTGGTGCAGTAACATGGGCATCAAGCTCGATTATGCTTCTGTCTATCATCCGCAAACTAATGGTCAAGTCGAACGAGCGAATGGTCTTATCATGAGTGGTATTAAACCCAGATTAGTCCGGTCCTTAAAGGAATCAGACACCCATTGGGTAGAGGAGCTCGACTCCGTACTATGGGGGCTGTGGACCATGCCGAATCGTACTACCGGATACACACCATTTTTATGGTGTACGGCACTGAGGCGGTGCTGCCTTGCGACATAATTCATGACTCACCTCGAGTGCGCATGTACGAAGAAAGAGTGGCCAAGCTTGATCGGCAGGACAGTTTGGATGCCCTGGAGGAGGAGCGCGACGTGGCAAAAGCCCGTTCCGCATTCTATCAACAACAGGCTCAAAGGTATCAAAGTAGAGAAGTGCGGGCCAAAACCTATAACGTTGGTGAACTAGTTATGCGCCTCCCGGAGAAGAAAAAGAACAAGCTCAAGCCCAAATGGTAAGGTCCTTTCATTATCGACCCGGTTCTGACTGGTGGAGCGTACCGTCTGCGGGATGCATCGAATAATCGGCTCGAGCCAAACCCATGGAACGCAGCCAGACTCTGAAGATTCTACGCCTAGCGCCAAACTCTATGTTCGTCTCCTTACCTCCATGAATTTTCTGCACATCTGTTTTTTCCCTCTTTCTTTCTCTCTTTTCTCTTGAAATCCCTAAAGGGCTAAACATGTGTCTTGGTTACACAATCTCAACGCTCTAACCACGCTCAATATACCTGGAGGCTTCCTATACAGAAGCTTAATCTAATTAATTTTCCGGGCTTCATGCCCCGCACATGTGTCATTCTTCCGCATGTACCCTTTTTTCGCCATTATATGCATCGATATGACTTAAGTTTTGGCCAAGCTGGGTTGCCTGGCTCTTGTGTTTATGCCCTACGTTCCCGTTAATTCGGCTAGGGCATAAGGGGAGCACCTCTGCGATTGTTACTGCCGGGTCAGCCAAATGTGTACCTCAGACTGGGTTAAGCCAAAAGCTAGCGTTCTTAAGGGAATATCCGGTCGGTGAATAAAAGATGACTTTCATTTAAATTACTACATGCCCCCAGATGTTTTTAACCTGTGTCTCGCAGTTCGGGCATGCACATTAGGGCATGCGTACCCAGGGAAAGGAACCCTTAACGGAACTATTCTCCCTGGAAGATGTTTCTTACTACCCATGTAATATAACATAGCTAGTTGGGTACTTGTCTGTTCAAGCACTTATGGCCCCTACGCCTGGTTTCCATGCATACCCCGGTTTTTATATAACCGAGTGGGTATTCGGATACACTCCGGACTATCGGGTCCAGAGGTCGAAGCGAAAAGGTCTGCCATGACAAATGATTTACAATCCGGCTAGGGACATTACATATGTCACTTGAAGTACACAGTCACTAAGACTGATTAAATTCTTCTTCTATGCCATCCAACAGGCTGTCTAGCCTACAATCCTATTGGGAATACTTGGCGGCTAACTCTACTTGATCATACACTAAACTGACAGGGATCTCTTTCCCATCGGGCCCCATAGGTCCGACCTCGGCCATGTGGTTTGGGTCAGCCTTGGTGTATCGTGTCTTCACCATAGCCCAGGCTTCCCGTGCACCTTATCGGCAGGGTGATATCTTCCATAACCGGAAGCGTCGTCGTGCTCCCTTCAGCTTCTCTATAAGCTCCCCCATGCCTCCTGGCGAGGATGCGGACGACCACAAGGCTTGGGAAATACTCTGCATCACCTGCCGAACTTGTTCATGCAGTTGTGAGAGCTCTGGCAGAAGATCACCAGAGGACCCGGGCATCTCCTCCGCGGGACGACCCGTCAGCATACCTGCAGATATAACGCTATTAGCAGGCTTCTTCGCCGAACTCCTTTAAAAAGTTCATTCAAGCACTTACTAAAAATGCCGCGCTGAAGCCGTTTATTCTCCTTCACGGAGTCCGCAAGCTGGGCTCGGACGTCCTTCAGTTCCACGCCCAGCCGGATATTGGCATCTTGGAGATCATTTTTCTCCTTCCTGACTCGCGTCAGCACGCGCTTGCCAATGTTTCGCTGTCGCTCATCACGTGCCGTATCCGCCTCCACGGCCTCCGGATTCACTCCGGGCCACCTACAACATCTATTGTTAGGTGTGCATATACGCCACATACTACCTGGTACTGATATTCTTTGCAATAGACAAAGGAGTTACAAGGGGGACCATTTTTGGACTCCTTCAATGCGGCAACAGCGGCTTCCAGTTGGGCCTTGCACTTGTCCAACTCTTGAGACAGTTGGGAATTCTTCTCCGTAAGAACCTGCACAAATATTGATCCTTAAATCAGTTGTGTCAACTGTTTCAAGTCTCAAGGGCTACTGATACATATAATCGTCAGATTTACTTACCCGTACATCCCTTACATACTAGTCCGTGGCTCTAGCTAGACCACTTTGAGCAGCACAGAGGTACGTGTCTCTAGAATTGAAGGCATCAAATGCCTCCGGTGAGAAGCAAGCATCACGGAGTATGGCCCGGCGACGCCTATGATTCATGGCGCTCTCCACTTCTGAATTTGTAGCGGACAGTCTATCCGCATCCTCTATAGGAGGAGTATCCGGCATCCGCCCCATGTCCGCTTCCGCCTCTATGTCCGGCCCTGGAGCCCGACTGGTGGAAGCGTGATCGGCAACCTCTCCGGACATATTCCGGTGAGCGTTTTTTTCTATTAGAGAAACATGGATGTCATTACATTTTGAGAAAGAAGACAACGATAGAGCGGTTTTTTTTTCATACCTTTGCGCTGGCGTCTCCGTCCTGACCGCCTTCCTTTTTGGCCTACCCAGCCTCGGTGCCTCTTGTTGGCGAGTTCCCGCGGGTTCGGCATGGCGTCCCGAATGCCTTCCCTGTAAAACACCATATGTATATGGTAGGTGAAGTGTCTAAAAGGGGACCCTAGTTTTTGGAGTTGGGATTTTGGTTTTTCTTACGTGCGACGTAGGGAGCAGTCTGGGATAGTCGGCTGTAATGGCCACCATGGCGTCATCACAACTCAGTTGATAGAACTGCCTGTCTATCCGCTCCACGAATATGTCCGGATCTTCTTCGAGTCCGGGATCGAGGGCCCATTCAGGGTCCTCTGTTTGTGGAGATGGGTTGTTGACCTCCCTTACAGCCTTTCGCAGTTCCTGCCATAAAATGGCATGGTAAGTACCTACGACCAAAAATGCGGGAAGAATGGGAGTAAGGAGATGTGACTCACCCAGCTTGGAGGGTTGTACATGGAGAATCCATCCTGTGTCTTGATGCGGATGAACTCCTCTTCCTTTCCCTTGAACAAATCGGACAGATTTTTTGCTAAAGCAGCAGGGGAGTCTGGTCCCTTATGCCCACAACGGGTTGCATCATCTTCCCCGTTAATACACCACAGGGGGTGCCCTCGATATTGAAGTGGCTGCACTCCCCGCATTATGCATATTGACATAACCTCGATTACTGTCAATCCTGATTGAGCCAGCGCTTTAATTCGGTTCATCAGGTAAAGGACTTCTCTGTTGTCTTCCTCCTGGGGGCTCCGTGGGCGCCAGCTTCGGCGTTTCTTCATAGGAGCATTGTTGAACTCAGGAAGACCCCGCCGAACAGGGTCCGGAAGGGGAACGTCCTCCATATAAAACCATTCCAAAGGCCAGTCTTCAAACGTCTTCTTCGGAGTACCAGACGAATATCCAGTTTCGATGATGCGCCATATTTCGGCTCCGACCACTTGATAAAGTGACCCCTTCTGTGTGCGAGGGACGAGGCAAAATAACCTCTTCCACAACTCGAAATGAGCCTCGCAGCCCAGGAATAACTCACAAAGGGTGACGTAGCCGGTGATGTGTAATATGGAAGCAGGGGTGAAATTATGCAGTTGGAGGCTGTAAAACTCCAGGAGCCCGCGGAGGAACAAATGAATTGGAAATCTGTGTCCCCTTAATAAGTAAGGAAGAAGGCACACCCGCTCCCCCGTAGAGGGGCTGGGGAAGCTCTCCGCTTGCTCCCCGCCATTGTAGGTGGCGAGCTCGGCATATACGCTGGAGGGAGAAATCCCTGAGTTTGCAGTTCGACTAATCGACTGTGTGGGACGGAGCATCTCTCCCAATCACCGGGCTTAGGGCTACGGGGGTGAGAGGAGGAGCTATGGTGGTCGGCCATGCTGGAATGGATTTTTCCGGAGCACGCTCTGATGGATTCTCGCTGTGGGAAGATGGTATGGATTGGATCTAGGAATCCCCATCCCTTTAATAGACAATTTATTTATCTGGCTAGGGGGTGGATGTAAAAACGCCCTGGCTCCTCGTATTCATTCGATGCGTGGAAGATAGCCCTTATTGGGCACAAAAGCCAAGAAGTCCAACATTTATGGGTCCGGACACTACTTAACAAACATTCAAGATTTGAGGAGAACCCGCCTTGCAATGTCAAAGACAATACTGCGTGCCGGACTTGATGTCATTGAAACCTGGTTTGGGTGCTACTGAGGGAGTCCTGGATTAGGGGGTCTCCAGACAACCGGACTATATCCTTTTGCCAAACTGTTGGACCATGAAGATACAAGATTGAAGACTTCATCTCGTGTCCGGATGGGACTTTACTTGGCATGGAAGGCAAGCTAGGCAATACAGATATGTATATCTCCTCCTTTGTAACCGACCTTGTGTAACCCTAGCCCCCTCTGGTGTCTATATAAACCAGAGGGTTTTAGTCCGTAGGAGGACAGACAATCATACCATAGGCTAGATTCTAGGGTTTAGCCTCTCTGATCTCGTGGTAGATCTACTCTTGTAAAACTCATATCATCAAGAACAATCAAGCAGGACGTAGGGTTTTACCTCTATCAAGAGGGCCTGAACCTGGGTAAAACATCGTGTCCCCTACCTCCTGTTACCATCCTCCTTAGACGCACAGTTCGGGACCCCCTACCCGAGATCCGCCGGTTTTGACACCGACAGATGGCAACATATCATTGGATAATAATATGAAGAATAAAGCACCATGTTCAAGTAGAGGGTACAGGGGGTTGCGGGAGAGTGGACCGTTGTAGATAGATGGGGGAAGGTGATGAAGATGTTGGTGAAGATGACGGAGGTGTTGGTGTAGATCGCCGTCACACGATGATGGCCCCGACGGTGTTCCGGCGCCACCTGGAGAGAGGGGGAGAGATCCCCCCTTCTTCTTCTTCCTTGACCTTCTCCCTAGCTGGGAGAAGGGTTTCCCCTCTGGTCCATGGCCTCCATGGTGGTGGAGGGGCGAGAGCCCCTCTGAGATTGGATCTGTCTCTCTGTCTCTCTCTATTTCCGCGTTCCCTGATTCTGTCGTTTCACTGTTTCTTAAATTCCCAGAGATCTGTAACTTCGATTGGGCTGAATTTTGGACATGATTTTTTGTCTGGATATTGGCTTTCTTGTGGCGGAATAAGGGCACCAATCGCCTTACGGGGTGGCTACGAGGGTCGAGGGCGCGCCTGACCCCCTGGGGCGTGCCCCCTGCCTCGTGCCCCCCTCGAGCATCGTCTCGCGTTTATTCTTCTTCCCAAAAATCAGATATATTCCAAAAAAATCTCCGTTAGTTTTTATCCCGTTCGGACTCCATTCGATATGGATTTTCTACGAAACAAAAAACATGCAACAAACAGGAACTGGCACTGGGCACTGGATCAATATGTTAGTCCCAAAAAATAGTATAAAAAGTTGCCAAAAGTATATGAAAGTTGTATAATATTGGCATGGAACAATCAGAAATTATAGATACGACGGAGATGTATCAATGCCTTAGTTCACAGCTGAAGAGGCAGGCATTGAGGAAATAGATGAGAAAGATGAAGATGTGGACATTGGGTGTACAACACCAATTCTGAATGATGACTACTAGGAAAGCCATCACCCCAACTCACCACTGTTCACCCCTCTACAACAGATTCCTCAGTCCCTTGTTTAGACTGAAGAATTTCACATGGGCTCTGAAGAACATCAGGCATCTCTCCTCACTATTCCTGAAGAAGTTCCAGCCACTAGTGCTGATGAAAACGTTGCTGAAGAAATGGAGGCCCAGGCTGCTAAAGAAATTGCCACGGAAATTCCTCAGCATGTGGCTCCAGAGACTGTGATTCAAGAGGCTGTGAAGACATCGACTAAAAATCTTCTGCCCAAGCCTCAGAATGCTCACTCCAAGAAGCAGAACTTCAAGGCTGATGACTTCTTTGCTGAGCACATTTTCTTCATGGATTACAATCCATATGACTCTGCAAGACTTAGACGCAAGCGCTTCTGGACAACAAGTCAAATGTACTTCTATTCCTCACTGTTGTTTGGTAAAGACAAGATCTTTGACCATGAGCAAATTCCTCATGTGGATATGGAATCGCTGCCCTGCTTCACCCCAGTCCTCAGTGTTCTTCATGACTCTTGGCTGCTCAACCTCTGCACCGACATCTGTGACTAGAATGAAGAACTCATTCTTCAGTTCTATGCCACGTTGCACATCACCGGCAACGTTGAAGATGTGAATTCATGGGTATTGGACTGGATGATAGAAAATACTCACTACAAAGCACCGGACTCTGAATTGCTTCATGCCGTCCCAGTCAGTCCTCCCACTGAAGGTGCAAGGCGCCTCTATGATGAACCTGAGCTCTCCAACCATCTGATGCAAGTGTTGATGAAGCCTTTGAAGCCAGGCCAAGCCCCTAGAACCAAATTCCTCGTAAAGGAACTGCTTTATGTGCCAAGGACTATATATAGGATATTGACCAAAATCCTCAGTCCAATCAAGGGCCACAACTCTGATGATGAAGAAGTTGTTGGCATCATGAAGAATCTGCTTTTCAACATCATACATGGTATTCCTATCAACTACCACAATTTCTTCTTGAGGACTTTGGCCAATGTCGCTTTGTCACCATTTGAATTGAAGCCTTATGCTCCTTGGATCATGAGATTCATCAGATTAAGGTCTTCAATTCATTATAAGGCTGATTGTCAATGCCATCTTAGCTATTTCCCCCAATTGAAGTCCTCAAATGGACTATTTCCTCAGCTAATGAGAAGGGCAAGGCTGCTATCATTGATGAAGGCACTCGTCCATTGGATGGACAGTTTTGCAAAGCTGCATCCTACCTCACCAATGATGACTCTGCCACCCATGGTACTGCCGCAAATGCTTCAAATCAATATCCTCAAGCCACTGCTCCAAGGGTGATGACTGACCGTGAGCTTCTCCCCAATCTTCATTAGAAGGTGGATCGCAATCACAAGTGGGTCAAGCGATAGTTTGGTTCAATTCTTTAGAACATGACAATCACGCAAAACATTGTGAAGAAGAACCACTACTACTTGCATGAAGTCTTTGACCGCACTTGGGCTGTACTGTCTCACCTCTACGGTGATGAAGATCTCAAGCAGATGGGCTTCAAGCAGGACTTTGACTGGTCTCAGCCGCCTTCGAAGAAATTCAAGAAGGTCAAAGTTCCTCACTTGGTGGCCAGCTTATATTCTTCATTGCGCGAGACTGATGAACATGAAGATTTGAACGACACTGCGGCATGCCCTACATCAACGGACGACGCCAACAATGTTGGCGCTCCTCCATAGACTTCATGATGAAATTCTTTAGGGGCATTAGTCCTCATTTTTCATCCCTTTTGGTCATTCGATGACAAAGGGGGAGAAATTTGAGTTATTCTTCAAGCGGGTCTCCTTATGAGTGTTTTTTTCTAAGTTACAACTCTCGTTCTTCTAAAGTATTTGTTGGATCGAGTTGCAAACTTAAGTCCGATGGTGGTCTGATACTTTTGCTCTATTTTTCTGCATGCTATTTCCTTATATATGTTAATGCACGCATGTTGAATTAAATCAGTCACCATATTTCATCATGCATTTCAAATTCTTCATATCATATGTTAAATGCGTGTATGAATTACAAGATATAGGGGGAGATCTCCATGATTCCACTATACAATGTGCATTTTCTATTCAAAGCAAATTCCTCACATATGCACATCTTCAGGGGGATTTCTTCTATATCTTGCATTCAAATTCCTCAATATCAGTATTTACACTTCATATGTTTATTCCTGTTGAAAACTTAACCTATATTGTCATCAATCACCAAAAAGGGGGAGATTTTAAGTGCATCTAGTGCCCCTAAGTGATTTTGGTGTATTGAAGACTTATAGGTTAAGGGACTAATGTGTTTGTGAGTGTACACAGGTCTATAAGTATATGAGGAGTTTGATATTTATAGAGAAAGCCGACCCCTAAAAATGAATGTCTTCAACTAAAGACTTTGGATTTCTAAAGACTTTGAAAGTGAAGAAATTGGTGTGACCGTGAAGACTTAATATTCATGCGAGGAGTATGAAGCGTGAAGACTTTTGTTTTCATAGTTTCATTTTCTCTTTCTTGAGTCATAGGAAACATCGTACTATTAAAGGGGGTCGAGGTAAAAGTAAGGAAAAGTTTCCAAGTGATGCTCATCTCAAAATCCTACACCTACCAATCCTTTCGAGTGAAGCCATTGGAAATCTCATACATTTCAGTCAATTTCTTCAGTGACAGAGACGAAGATCTTCTGGTCTCTAAGGAATTTGTTCTGACTGAGGAGTTAGGAATTCGCCAGTGCAAATTGCCTACAAGTGAGAAACATGATAGCCCTGAGGAATTTGATACTCAAATGTCCGACCGTTGCTGTGCTACACGCCAACTGTCCCAAAATATCTGCCCACCTAACGGTCATATTATTGAAGGGCATTTATGTATTATCATGTCGGACTGCTCCCTAGGCTATAAATAGCCTCCCCCTACGACCACTAGCTGGTTGGCTGCTCCCAGAGAAACTGACACTTGTCAATTGAGAGCATCCCATATCCTCCGAGGACTTTGAGAGAAAATCATCAAGTGAGGAAAACCCAAACCCAAACACCTACAAACCCAAAGTGATTGAGCATCACTAAAGAGATTGTTCCTGTGTGGAACCGATGCTTGTTACCTTTGAGGACTGTGTATCCTCCAGACGGTTAGGCGTCATGGTCTAGAGCATCCAAGAGGAAATTGTGGATCACCGAGTGACCGAGTCTGTGAAGGTTTGGAAGTCACCTGAAGACTTACCACGAGTGATTGGGCGAGGTCTGTGTGACCTTAGCTCAAGGAGAATATGGTGAGGACTATGTGTCCTCAGGTTTAAATACCTAGCCGCTCCAACCAGACGTACGACTGTCACAACAGTTGGAACTGGTCTACCAAATCACTGTCTTCACCGAGCTATCTGGTTCTATTTCCTCAACCCTTTCATTTCCTCATTTATGTGTAGAAGTACTTGATCATTACTGTTTGAAGACTTTGTCTGAAGACTTTCTCAATTTCCTCAATTCAATTTCTTCAGTCAGTTTGTCTTCTGACTACTTATCTTGTGTTTACGCTACTTGTACTCTGTGCTTGTTTTCATTTCATCCTGATGACTGTGCTACTACTCTATTATTCTTGCATCCGAGTACTTATTCCGCTGCTAAGTAGTTTGTTGCTCAGGAATTTCCTCACCCTGGAATTCCTCAGTGATGAATTCATAAAATTCGCCTATTCACCCCCGCTCTAGTCGATATAACGCACTTTCACTTACCACTTCCATCTTTGGAAAGTGTTGCGATGATTCCTTGCACTTGGGGATTATCAAGGTGGTGTGGCGTGTGGACGCGCCGTGCGGTGTCTCGCCATTGCCTACTGGGAGAGGTTGAAGACGACTGGGTCGGCCAGGTGGGCTACACAAGTAAGTTCTCTTTTATACTTTCTGTTTTTCTATTTTTTTTCTTTTCTGTTTTGATTTAGTTTTAGCACGAAATCATTTTTGTACAATTATGAAACTTTTTGTAGGCACTTTCTAAATTATTCCATCGGCCCTTGATACATCTCCAACGTATCTATAATTTTTTATTGTTCCATGCTGTTATATTACCATTCTTTGATGTTTTACATCCATTTTATAACAACTTTATATCAGTTTTTGGGACTAAACTATTGACATAGTGCCCAATGCCAGTTGTTGTTTTTTACTTTGTAGAATATCAGTACCAAACAAAGTCCAAATGCCACAAAACTTTTTGGAGATTTTTGGACCAGAAGACAACTTGGGAGCCAAGGAAGTGCCAGAGGGGAGGACTGTGAGGCCCACAACCCTCCAGGGCGTGCTAGAGGCCCCTGGGATGCCTAGGTGCATGGTGGGCCCCATGGGAGTCCTTTCCACCGCCTCTCAACTCTATAAATACCCAAAATATTCCATAAACCCTAGGGGAGTCGACGAAACACAATTCCAGCTGCCGCAACTTCCAGAACCATGAGATCCAATCTAGAGCCCTACTCTGGCACCTTGCCGGAGGGGAACACGATCATGGACGGGTTCATCGTCCTCATTAGTGCTCCTTCGATGATACGTGAGTAGTTCATCATAGACCTACGGGTCAGTAGGCAGTAGCTAGATGCCTTCTTCTCTCCTTCTGATTCTCAATACAATGTTCTCCTCGATGTTCTTGGAGATCTATTTGATGTAATGACTTTTTGAAGTGTGTTTGTTAGGATCCGATGAATTGCGAGTTTATGATCAGATCTATCTATGACTATTATTTGAGTCTTTTTTGGTCTCTTATATGCATGATTATTATAGCCTCGTATTTCTTCTATGAAACTTTGGTTTGGTTTGGCCAACTAGATTGATTATTCTTGAAGTGGGAAGAGGTGCTTTGTGATGGGTTCGATCTTGCGGTGTCCTCACCAAGTGACGGAATGGGTAGTGAGGCATCAATGTATCACTGCTATTAAGGATAAAAATATGGGGTCTATTCCTACATGAATCGATCTTATCTACATCATGTTATCGTTCTTACTGCATTACTCCATTTCTCCATGAACTTAATACACTAGATGCATGCTAGATAGCGGTCGATGTCTGGAGTAATAGTAGTAGATGTAGGCAGGAGTCAGTCTACTAATGTTGGACGTGATGCCTATATACATGATCATTGCCTTAGATATCATCATAATTATTTGCTCTTCTATCAATTGCCCAACAAGAATTTGTTCACCCAGCGTATGCTATTTTCTCGAGAGAAGCCACTAGTGAAATCTACGGCCCTCAGGTCTATCTTTTATCATATTGTTTTCAGATCTATTATTCAAAAAAATACCTTGCTGCACTTTTTATATATTTTATTTTGTGTTTTTTGCAAGATCTATTTATCCAATCTATTACAATTTTATCTATCTCAATACTGAGGAGGGATTGAGAACCCCTCTTACGCATTGGGTTGCAAGTATTTGTTCTTTGTGAGCAGCTACCGTTTACATAGTGTTGATTGGTTCTCCTACTGGATTGATGACCTTGGTTTTATAACTAAGGGAAATACTTACATTGCAGTGCTGCATCATCCTCTCCTCTTCGGGGAAATACCAACGCAGATACAAGCAATCACCCCTTAATTAATTTCAGGATATTTGGAGCTATAAAACTATTTATAGGATTTTATAACTCCAATTCAAAACCATATGAGTTAATTCAAAGTCAATATATGCCATGAAAAAATGTGCATCATCTAGGGTTGAGGTTTTCACCCTTTTCCTTGAATCATGAACATTTTTGGAGGTCATTTTGGGTCCACTGCAAAATATTTTAGTTGAACCTAGTTTAATTAAGTGGTGCTAGGGTTTGTTCATTCCCCGTTTCGAATTCAATTGAAATTTAAACATGATGCAGACATGATTAGCCAGCTGATACGTCTCCAACGTATCTATAATTTTTTATTGTTCCATGCTATTATATTATCTGTTTTGGATGTTTTATACGCATTAATATGCTATTTTACATTATTTTTGGGACTAACCTATTAACCTAGAGCCGAGTGTTAGTTCCTGTTTTTTTCCTTGTTTTTTGAGTTCCATGGAAAAGGAATACCAAACGGAATAAACCTTTGTGATGATTTTTCTTGGACCAGAAGACAACCTGGAGACTTGGATATGAAGTCGGAGGAGCCACGAGGCGGCCACAAGAACGGAGGGCGCGCCCCACCCTTGTGGGCCCTTGTGCACCTCCTAACCTAATTCGTTTGCCTATATATTCCCATATATCCCCAAACCACCAGAGGCATCCACGAAAACACTTTTCCACCGCCGCAACCTTCTGTACCCGTGAGGTCCCATCTAGGGACCTTTTCCAGCACCCTGTCGGAGGGGGATTCGATCACGGAGCGCTTCTACATCAACTCTATTGCCCTTCTGATGAAGCGTGAGTAGTTTACCTCAGACCTACGGGTCCATAGCTACTAACTAGATGGCTTCTTCTCTCTCTTTGATTCTCAATACCATGTTCTCCTCGATGTTCTTGGAGATCTATTCGATGTAATACTTTTTTGCAGTGTGTTTGTTGAGATCCGATGAATTGTGGATTTATGATCAGCTTATCTATGAATATTATTTGAATCTCCTATGAATTATTTTATGCATGATTTGATATCTTTGTAATTCTATTCGAACTATCGATTTGGTTTGGCCAACTAGATTGGTTTTCCTTGCAATGAGAGAAGTGCTTAGCTTTGGGTTCAATCTTGCGGTGTCCTTTCCCAGTGACAGTAGGGGTAGCAAGGCACGTATTGTATTGTTGCCATCGAGGATAAAAAGATGGGATTTTCATCATATTGCTTGAGTTAATTCCTCTACATCATGTCATCTTACTTAATGCGTTACTCCGTTCTTCATGAACTTAATACTCTAGATGCATGCTAGATAGCGGTCGATGTGTGGAGTAATAGTAGTAGATGCAGAATCGTTTCGGTCTACTTGACACGGACGTGATGCCTATATTCATGACCATTGCCTTAGATATCATCATAACTTTGCGCTTTTCTATCAATTGCTCGGCAGTAATTTGTTCACCCACTGTATTTTTTGCTATCAAGAGAGAAGCCTCTAGTGAAACCTATGGCCCCCGGGTCTATTTTCCATCATATATGTTTTTGATCTACTATTTTGCAATATTTTACTTTCCGATCTATAAACCAAAAATACCAAAAATATATACTTTATCGTTTATCTATCTCTATCAGATCTCACTTTTGCAAGTAACTGTAAAGGGATTGACAACCCCTTTATCGCGTCGGGTGCAAGTTGTTTATTTCTTTGTGTAGGTATTCGGTGATTTGTGTGTGGTCTCCTACTGGACTAATACCTTGGTTCTCTAACTGAGGGAAATACTTATCTCTACTTTGCTGCATCACCCTTTCCTCTTCAAGGGAAAAACCAACACAAGCTCAAGAGGTAGCAGGAAGAATTTTTGGCGCCGTTGCCGGGGAGATCTATGCCAAGTCAAGACATACCAAGTACCCATCATAAACTCTCATCTATTGCATTACATTATTCTCCATTTGCCTCTCGCTTTCCTCTCCCCCACTTCTAAAACGATTTTCGAAAAGTTTTGTCTTTTCTTCGCCCCCTCTTCCGTTTGTCCTTCTGTTTGCTCATGTTGCCATGTGCCTTCTATTTGCTTGCATCATCGCTTGCTAAAAATCTATTGATGTGGATCCTCATCCACTTTCTAATCCTTTTAAAATATCCAATTATGATGAAACAATTGCTAGTGAGTAGAGTGCACTAGATTATCTCTATGAGGTGTTGCTTGAAATTCGTGAATCTGAAAATTGTGATGAAGTGTTGAAAGAAGAAATTTATGAAGTGATTCATGATAGCTCCTTGAATGAAAAGCATGATTGCAATGATATTATTATAAATTCTATTAATGTCAATTGTGTTAATGATATGCAAAACCATAAGCCCGGGGATGCTAATTTTGTTATGTCTACTACTTGTTGCAATGGTCATGATTGGGGTGATTCTTCTTATGATCTTGAAAATTTATTTAAGCCCCATGATGAATATGAGATTGATAATAATGTTTGCAATAATACTAAAAGTGGGTTTGGAAGAGTGTCAACTTTAGATCCCACATATTTGTATAATGTTCAATCTTATGAAGTTTTTGATAAACGTGGGTTAGGAGAGGTCATGACTTTATTTTATGATAATCCCACTATTTTGGAAGAGTGTCAACTTTGGATGCATGTGGATCATGTAGAGAATATGTTATGTGATAGCTATATTGTTGAATTTGAATATGATCCTACATGTAATTATTATGAGAGAGGAAAATATGGTTATAGAAATTTTCATGTTACTAAATTACCTCTCGTCACGTTGAGATTGCTATTGTTTCTTTCTTCTTCCTTGCATATGCTAGTTTTTGCTTGTCTTCATAATTTGTTTGCTTATAAAATCCCTATGCATAGTAAGAATGTTAGACTTAAACTTGTTGGTCACACGTTTTATGATGCTCTCTTTGTGTTTCAATTTTTATCTTTCAAGTGAGCATCATCAAAATTATCAATGCCTAGCTAAGGGCGTTAAACAATAGCGCTTGTTGGGAGGCAACCCAATTTTATTTTTGTTCTTTGCTTTTTGTTCCTGTTTTGCAATAACTAATTCATCTAGCCTTTGGTTAGATGTGGTTTTTGTGTTTTAATTAGTGTTTGTGCCAAGTAAGACCTTTGGGATGGCGTACGGTGATAGTTGATTTGATCTTGCTAAAAAAACAGAAACTTTTGCGCCAAGTGCCAGAATTGATCTGAGCTGTTGGAATGCGATAAATTCTTGAATTTTTTTCCACAAGATTGATATACAAGTTGCCTCTGTTGTCTTAATTTTTCAGATTTTTTGGAGTTACAGAAGTATTCGAGAGTTACAGATTACTACAGACTGTTTGTTTTTGACATATTATGTTTTGTATGTGTTGTTTGCTTATTTTGATGATTCTATGGGTAGTATCAGGGGTATGAACCATGGAAAGTTGGAATACAGTAGATATTACACCAATATAAATAAAGAATGAGTTCACAACAATATCAAAAGTGGTGATTTATTTCCTTATACTAACGGAGCTTATGAGATTTTCTGTTGAGCTTTGTGTTGTGAAGTTTTCAAGTTTTGGGTAAGGATTTGATGGACTATGGAATAAGGAGTGGCAAGAGCCTAAGCTTGGGGATGCCCAAGGCACCACAAGGTAATATTCAAGGACAACCAAGAGCCTAAGCTTGGGGATGCCCAAGGCACCACAAGGTAATACTCAAGGACAACCAAGAGCCTAAGCTTGGGGATGCCCCGGAAGGCATCCCCTCTTTCTTCTTCGTCTATGGGTAACTTTACTTGAGGTTGTATTTTAATTCACCACATGATATGCGTTTTGCTTGGAGCGTCTTGTACGATATGAGTCTTTGCTTTTTAGTTTGCCACAATAATCCTTGTTGTACACACCTTTTGAGAGGGACACGCATGATTCATGATTTATTAGAATACTCTATGTGCTTCACTTATATCTTTTGAGCTAGGCAATTTTGCTCTAGTGCTTCACTTATATCTTTTTAGAGCATGGTGGTGGTATTATTTTATAGAAATTGTTGAACTCTCATGCTTCACTTATATTATTTTGAGAGCCTTTAAACAGCATGGTAATTTGCTTTGGTTATAAATTTAGTCCTAATATGATAGGCATCCAAGAGGGATATAATAAAAACTTTCATATAAAGTGCATTGAATACTATGAGAAGTTTGATTCCTTATGATTGTTTTGAGATATAGAGATGGTGATATTAGAGTCATGCTAGTGAGTAATTTTGAAATTGAGAAATACTTGTGTTAAGGTTTGTGAGTCCCGTACCATGCACGCATGGTGAACCGTTATGTAACGAAGTTGGAGCATGGGATTTTTTGATTGTCTTCCTTATGAGTGGCGGTCAAGGATGAGTGATGGTCTTCTCCTACCAATCTATCCCCCTAGGAGCATGCGCGTAGTACTTTGTTTTGATGACTAATAGATTTTTGCAATAAGTATGTGAGTTCTTTATCACTAATGTCGAGTCCATGGATTATACGCACTCTCACCCTTCCACCATTGCTAGCCTCTCTAGTGGTGCGCAACTTTCGCCGGTACCATAAACCCACCACATACCTTCCTCAAAACAGCCACCATACCTACCTATTATGGCATTTCCATAGCCATTCCGAGATATATTGCCATGCAACTTTCCACCGTTCCGTCTGTTATGGCACGTTCCATCATTGTCATATTGATTTGCATGATCATGTAGTTGACATCGTATTTGTGGCGAAGCCACCTTTCATCATTTTTATATATGTCGCTCTTGAGTCATCGCACATCTCGGTACACCGCCGGAGGCATTCATATAGAGTCATATTTTGTTCTAGTATCGAGTTGTAATTTTTGAGTTGTAAGTAAATAAAAGTGTGTTGATCTTCATTATTAGAGCATTGTCCCATGTTAGGAAATAAATAAAAATAAAAGGCCAAAAAAAGAGAAGGCCCAAAAAATGAGCGAAAAAGAGAGAAGAGGCAATGTTACTATCCTTTTTCCACAGTTGTGCTTCAAAGTAGCACCATGATCTTCATGATACATAGTCTCCTATGTTGTCACTTTCATATACTAGTGGGAATTTTTCATTATAGAACTTGGCTTGTATATTCCAACGATGGGCTTCCCCAAATTGCCCTAAGACTTCATGATCAAGCAAGTTGGATACAGACCCACTTAGTTTTGTTTTTTGAGCTTTCATAAACTTATAGCTCTAGTGCATCCGTTGCATGGCAATCCCTACTCACTCACATTGATATCTATTGATGGGCATCTCCATAGCCCGTTGATACACCTAGTTGATGTGCGACTATCTCCCTCTTTTTGTCTTCTCCACAACCACCTTCTATTCCACATATAGTGTTACGTCCATGGCTCACGCTCATGTATTGCGTGAAAGTTGAAAAGGTTTGAGAACGTCAAAAGTATGAAACAATTGTTTGGCTTGTCATCAGTGTTGTGCATGATTTGAATATTTTGTATGATGAAGATGGAGCAAAGCCAGATTATATGATTTTGTAGGGATAAGCTTTCTTTGGCCATGTTATTTTGAGAAGAGATAATTGCCTTGTTAGTATGCTTGAAGTATTATTGTTTTTTATGTCAATATTAAACTTTTGTTATGAATCTGACGGATCTGAACATTTATGCCACAATAAAGAAAATTACATGGGTAATTATGTTAGGTAGCATTCCACATCAAAAATTCTATTTT
This sequence comes from Triticum dicoccoides, assembly GCF_002162155.2. Lineage (NCBI taxonomy): Eukaryota > Viridiplantae > Streptophyta > Magnoliopsida > Poales > Poaceae > Triticum > Triticum dicoccoides. Next base: position 113,137,785 of record NC_041386.1, on the reverse strand, counting down.
TATCATTTACCTACTCAAGGACGAGCAAGAATTAAGCTTGGGGATGCTTGATACGTCTCCAACGTATATACAATTTTTGATTGTTCCATGCTTTTATATTATTTGTTTTGGATGTTTTATATGCATAACATGATTTTTATATTATTTTTGGGACTAACCTATTAACCTAGAGCCCAGTGCCAGTTCCTATTTTTCCTTGTTTTTGAGTTTCACGGAAAAGGAATACCAAACGGAGTCCAAACAGAATAAAACCTTCATGATGATTTTTCTTCGACCAGAAGACAACCAGGAGACTTGGAGATGAAGTCGGAGGAGCCACAAGGCGGCCACAAGGACGGAGCACCCTTGTGGGCCCCTCGTTCACCTCCTGACCTAATTCTTTCACCTATATATTCCCATATATCCCCAAAGAAATAATAGTCTCCCCGGCACTGGTTTGGGTGGCTGGTGCAAGAAGAGGAGCGATTGAATAAGCAGCAGGACCGTTCGATTCAAATCCAACGGTTACTGCTGCTAGAATCGTTTGTTGACTAAGTTGACAAGCCCTGCGTACGCGTCAACTTAGTAGGCCCACAGGTCAGCCTCCCAACAGGTGCACCCCAGATGTCAGTGGGAGGAATCATTTTTTTCACGTAATAAGGAGGCAGTTGATTGCATGCGGCCAGGCAAGCGGAGGGAGTAGGGTGGGCCGGGGAAGCCTGCGCGGCATCACAGTGGGCCACAAGAGGAGGGAGCAGGCAGTCCCGCCGGTGCTAGTTTAGGCGGCTGGAGCAGGAAGATCAGAGATTGAAGAAGCATGTCGGCCGTTGGATGGACATCCAACACTAACTGCTGCTAGAATCATGTGTTCACTGAAAAGCCTTGCGTAAACAAGTCAGCCTCGAAATATGTGGCGTGTATAGCACATTTGCTATTATTTTTATAATTTTTACTCATTTTCTAATTCATATGGAATTTATTGCAGCCCGTTTTCCATTTTTAGAATTGCTGGCCATTTTCTGGTCAGTACCAGGGTAAAAAAATTAACTAAATATGTGGGAAATTTTGAAAATTCGCAAATTTTTGCTGGGGAACGAAATATTCTTAATCCAAAAATTAATAGCCATACTAAAACAAATTTAAAAATAAATTAGTACTATGTCATGTTAAATCCAATGAAATACGTATAAGATATCAGTGAAGAACAAAAACAAAAAAAGAAACTTATATCCCATTTGTTATAAATTTTTTGGAATTTTCAACCCCTTTTGATATTACTTTTAACAGACATTGACCATACTCTTAAGCCAGGCCGGAATGCATCCCTCCTCATCTTGAAAGATTTGCAGCCCAGTAATTCGAAGAAAACAAATAGGCCTAGCTTGGGTATTCTTCAAAAAGAAATACTGGGCTACCTATTTTCTCAAAGAACTGGTGCATGAGCATTTAGCTTTATTTATTTATTTATTACTTATTTATGTTTAGGGGACCATGAGCATGTACCTGGGCCGGATTCATGTGAGAGCCTCCCTTCTAGTTAATTATGGGCTTCTCTATTGGGCCTTCATCAGTGGTTGCATGTTATCAACAAGTGGAAAATGTGTTCCGAGTTTAAAAAATGTGTTCTGTACGATAAATAGTATGCACTACGTACGGCACGGGGCACTAAAGGATCGAACCATGCAACGACTTCCAAAACATTGTGTTCGTCGTTCTAACAACACATTTCAACCAACAGACGAAATATACTACTAATTGTACATTGAAAACAGTAGCAGCAGCAACCAGGGCTGGGGGTGCAACAAAAGCAGTAAGCAGGCCAGAAGAGTGAAGACGCAGCTCTCTCTTCCAAACCAAACATCAGCCACCATTACAAAAGGGCTACCAAAAAAAGAACAAGTGTATGCATCAAACTAAATAAAGATCCTACTACACCAAGTGTACGCATCTAACTAACTCGCTCAGTTAGACATTACTATTTTTTTCGAAACGGAGGCAAAAGAATTGCCTCGTCGATTAATTAAGAAGAAGATAATTGCCTGGTTAATCTACGGAAAACCGGGCTAAAACCAAAGACGTTACTATTTATTAAGCTGCAGTGGAGTCGCAGATGGAGAGGAGTGGGAAACTTCACTGGTTCGGGTGCGTGGCAGCACAGCCGTGGTGGTTAGAAGGGAAAACATAAATTGGACACGGCATTACTTTTATAAGAGACCTGCGTTTTATACTCCATAGTAGGCATACTGACAAGTTCAGAAACAAATACAACAAAAAAGGTAAACATTCATATCAAACTCAGGTTCACAGGACACGTTCATATCCATAGCCAACATTCACAATCAACAACTCAAAAGATTCATATATACACAAGCTCAGCATATCTATGCTTCCAAATGATTGATAGATCACACGACAATATTCATACATAATTTACAAAAAGATTCAGATATACACATGTTCAGTATGTTTATGCATCCAAATGATTGAGATCACAGCTAATATGATCCATGGACAAAATTTAATTACCTAGGGTACAGACTGGTAAATGGTGTTCAATCGGAGGTACTTCTTGCTAAAATTAGTTCTTGTATGAGTAAACTTTCGAGTACATAAGAGGTAGCATAGACAATCTGAACTTTGCTTGTAGGTTTATCCTCAAATAGTGGCCTCGTGCCCAGGGAGGTTTGAGCAACTTGGCCACTACTTTCATCCAACCAGTTTACTGGGTCATCTTGGTCATGTATCTCGCCAAAATTCTACATTGAAGACGAGAAACGAGGCGGTTGAGAAAATGAACCACCCAAATTTTTTGTGCAGTTCAACTGAAATGGAGCATCCTTGGTGTGCAGACTGATTAAGTGCCAGATGAATATACGCGTCAACCAACTTGTCTGGAATCTTTAGACTCCATGCCATATAGTTCGCTACCATATGTGCCGATAACCAAAAGGCACAAGTTGGGACCAAAGACTGGACTGCGTTTTTCTGGGCTATGCACCAAGATTTTTGGCGTTCACTCTCCTAACACTTGGAGTTTGACAATTGGTTGACGTCGGTTGATACTCGAATGAATATAGGCACTTCTTGTCAACATCGATGCTTGCCTGAGTGAACTTTGGAGTACATAGCAGCAGCATAAGTACCTGTCCATCTGATCATTTTGTGCAGTTCTATTGAAATCACCCGATGTAATGATTTGCCTGCGAGTTCAGGCTCCAAATTACTCCTTTATGAAATCGGCAAATAGTAGCACAATACCAAATTACCAATACATATGACAGGCACAATAATCAGGATAAAGACCAGTACCAACCTGTGTGAGGTAGCATATCAATTACTATTTCCTTTGACTGGAAGCCGAGATAAGCCAAGCGACTGATAGCAAAGGAAGAAAGCATGCGGAGTTTAGCAACTGACAGGAAAGGACGGAAGCTGTCAAGGCAATGAAGCACCCAAAGTTTTTGTGCAGTTCCACCAAAATCGAGCATCCCTGTTGGCACATATATTGAGAGAGTGAGATTACTGTAATAGTGGGACTAGTTTATGAAACATACACTAACAAATAGAAGCACCCTCATTATCTTAATGGGTAAAGTTTGCAACATAGTAGTCTTGCTTAAAGAGAGGCATTAGTTTATTTAATCAGTGCCAATTAGCTCAACTCAACACTCAAAGCATTGCCATTTATCATAGGTTGCAAAACTTTAACGTGCAAAGATAAAGGAGTTTCTCATGATAGTAGCACGATACAAATAGAGATGACAGCAAACTAATATGGATGAAGGCCTTAGGCATGTACCAACCTGAGAAAAAAAGCTTATTCATGTAGTCCCATAAGAGATGATAAAGCACTCACTGGAATCACACAAATAGTATATATTTTTGCGCACTTCAAATGTATGGTTGAAATCACTCTTGTTTACCAGTGCTGAGATTATATCGAAAGATTATCAAGAACTTCCAGCGGAGTTAAAGCACTGGCTGGGATACAGTTCATTGTATTGTCTTGTGTAGTTCCATTTAATGTATGATTGGCACAACATGATCCCTGTTTGCACAAGTAGGAACAAGGTGAAACCTTCATTAGCTTAGTGAGAAAGGATAGGAAGACATTAGCATATTACTCAACCAGTAGCATCAATCAAATTCATGATGGACAATACGCAAAACATTGCCTCATTGAACCAATGGCAATAAATTGACATGCAAAACAATAGCACTATTATGTCATGACACTAATAATATTCCCTCCCTGCTCCACCACATGATTCACCTCCATAGACAAACATACACACATACATGATTCAGCATAGGGTCCTACTAAAGATTTGTTTAACTCCAACAGGAAAATTAGGCAGTAATAAATTAGTGGTACTTAAGTACTCCTAATTAATTAAGTGAGACAGCAGAAGTGGAAGGGCTCCCTAGAGGATCGTCTCACATGTAAGGTAGTCGTTGCCGGAGCCCTTGAATGGCCTCGACTGAGGCCTCTGGCTTCAGCAAGATCGCCTTGGCACTGTTTATTCTTCTTCTTCTTTGTCTTCATGCTCTGTTTCTCTTTCTCCTCACCAGTTGGTGAAACCAAGTACATGATTGGTATTCTAATTCATAATTGGTATTGTCAGTGAGGGAGTACAAGTGTACTAGTAAAAAACAGCATTATTTTCTCATGGCAGTCGGAAAATAGAGATGAACACATGCATTAAATATCATTCTTACCTAAAGGAAGGTTATGGCGCCAATATGGATGATGAGGATTGGAACACAGATCTCCCTTTGTGCAGTTCCACCAAATGAACCAACTGTTCCATTCTGACAATCCAGTTAAACAGCACAAACGTCACTTCTTTTAAGAAGAGTTTTGTGCAGTGCACCAAAAGGTCACAACAGCAGCCAGGTGAATTGGATATCCTTGTTTGCACAAAAAGGCACAGAGGAAACAGTCAGAGTCTCAAACAATTACAGGCAAAAACATTTGGCTAAACTTGTCATGTCTTATAACAGTGGGTGCACCAGCAGTCCAGCACCATGTACGTAAACAGGGGCATAAAGTGGTGATTCATAGTTTGTTACCCCGAGAAACAAACATCCAAGAAACATATCTGGGTTGGTCCCATTTTTGTTCACTCTAGCCACCTACTCCTATGTGTGGATAGCAAATCTAGTCCTGGTCATACCACTGTGTACAGCGTTACCCCTATATTTCCCTTTTCGACCAAGAGACCGGTTGGATGACCAGTCTCTACTACTTTCACCCCCTTTCCTTCCTGTTTGTACCAAGTCCGATGTACATACTAAATTCCCCCACCCCCACTTTATTTCTTGTTTGAACCAAGTACCCCCTCCGCCCAGAATTAGTTGTCATAAAAATGGATGTGTCTAGAACTAAAATACATCTAGATACATCCATTTCAATGACAAGTATTTTCGGACGGAGGGAGTACAAGATTCTACTCCATGAATTAGCTTTACCTCTAACAATAGAAGAAAAAAATATGTGGCGTTGGACCATCCGATCGAGAGGGGCTGAGAGGTAGAAAATGATGCACATGCAGCGATGTAGCGAGCTGGGGAAGTAGAGCTAAGGTGGTTTCGAACAAAGATATACCTGAAGGTCGTCGGGGTGTGGATAGGTGGGCGGCGGGAGGCCGGATCCGCCCACAGGCAACGACGAAGGGATTGGAGGACCTCCCGCGCCGGCGCTCGGCCAGAGATAATGGTGCGGCCGGCAGTGGGTCTCCTCCCTCGCTGTCGACGACGGCCTAAACACTGCCCCTCCTCCCCTTCACCGGCGGAGGGGGATACGTCTGGATCTATAACCAGCGGTGAGGATAGAAAGCCAGTATTTTTTGAAGGAAGAAAGACAGTGTTACTACCCCTATCTTGTTTAAATCTAGAGAGGATGAGAGTGTGTGAATAGAGCAACCCTAGCAAGCAAGCGCGGAGGCTCCGACCTATATATACGTAGTTAGCAACCCTAGCCAGCAAGCAACCCCTATCTTCGTCAACTCGTACAAGACCGAGAAATTTGATTACTACAACGCCCTCTCCCTCGCGGACTAAGCTCCGGTGCCTTAACTGCACCTGCCTTTGGCTGCATGACAGGAGGGCCAACCACCTGTTGGGCCCACCTGTCATGGACGCAAAGGCAGGAGCAGTAAGTTGAAGCTTTCGCTATCCCTCCTGCACGAGGTGGACGGACATGCAGCAGTGGATTTGATACTATAGAAGTAGGAGTAATCATTATTGTTCGTCTTCTCGAAGAGGCGAAGAGCCAAGCACAACCCGAACGTGGCAGTTGCGAACGCTCACGTGGTGCGGTTCCTTGGAGTACTAGCCAGGCTCTTGCATGAGACAAAATTGCTATTGTTTAACAATTAAACTCCATTATCCATTGGTTGATACTCATTCTGCATAGGTCCACGCGCTTAGCACCATTTCCTCCTGGGGTCACCAATGTTTATTTGCTAATTAATAGCATTGCATGCAATGATCTAGCCATTGCAAGTCATTAAAAGCATCCACACCTCTCACCTCTTATTGGTTGATATGTCAAGAAATAAGAAACAAGGTAGAAGTTAATGCACCGCGCCTAAGTGTTTTGGGACTATTTGGTTTTTGTAAGATGACTTACACACCTAGATGGAGGGAGTAGTATAGCCCTGTAAACCGCAAAGGAGTATTTGCCTTTCTAGAGATTTCAACAAGTGACTAGACTACACCGTGTGCAGTACTCCCTCCCTTCCGGTTTATAGGGCTCAAATCTCAAATCTCATGAACCAAGGCATTTTGTGATTGGAGGAATGTATCTCGTACTTTACAAAACTACCCAAATTAAACTCATGCATTAATTACGTAGTTCTCTCGTTTTCCTCTCCGTCTTGGTCACGGTGCACAATATTGAGCACTCCTATATGACTAGCCGCTCTATCTACATGCAGGACATTTCAAAGCATCCGGGCCCGCGTGCCATCCACCAAATCACAGTGAGGTGCTACAATCGAGACTCACCTGTAACCCCGGTGTGGCCGTCATGACCTGTCATATCACAAAACCCACACCTTTACCAGCAGTGGTAAGGTGGCCTCCAAGTTGAACTGGACAAAGCAACCATCATTTCACTGGAATGCTCATTCAAGCCCTTTCTTCCCTTTCTTGAAGAAAACCTCACTCCAGGCTACTCACTTCTGCCATTTTTCTTCTGTACCGACAAAGGAAAGGTGGGCGAATCAGTTATGCTGCTAAATTTTCATTCCAAGAATCTTCTTTTTGCGAAGCACCGGCCGATTCTCACATCCTATTCTTTTCCCGTTTTCATTGCGATTGTGGTTTCCTTTCGATTGCTTTTTGTTTGTCAGTTCATTGATGGATCCTGGAGCACTAGGCAAAGAGTTGCCGGCGGACAACCCACTAGAGACAGCGATCTCCAGGAAGCGAGCACCGACCAACGAGTTGACCATGTTGGCGGGCCAACCCATGGAGACGAAGAACTCCAAGAAACAAGCATTGGCCAAAGAGTTGAGGACGTTGGCAGACGAACTCCTCAAAGGAAGTTGGAAGAACACCAAGGGCCCCACCGTGCCTACCCCAGGAACTCTGATTGCCACCTATGTGAGGCTCAAGACCGATTTTGAGGAGATAGTCGCCGTTGAGAAGCAGTATTCCCCTGGCAAGGTGATGGCCCCCATCGAGGATGAGGAGATGGCCCCCGGAGGGATGAGATCCCCCGGTGAGCTGCACAAGGTAAAAAATAATGTCTTATTACCATAGTTGTGGTTTTTGATTATTTGCAATGTGCTTGCTAATATGTTAGGGTTGTGCAAGTGCCGGTGGACGTCCTTGATGATTCCGATGTCATGGTCCGTCCTGTTGGCATCGCCCCGGAGATCGATTCTGATGCCGCTATCCATCCTGTGGACATCGCCCCAGAGATTGATTCCGATGTCGCGGTCAGTCCTGCGGACATCGCCCCAGAAATCGATTCCCATGCCGCTGTCCGTGTTGTGGTCATTGCCCGAGAGATCGATGACAAGAAATAGTTGGTCGGGCTAATCCTTCAGGGTAGTTTGCATTGCCCTGTGTTTAATTACCAGAACGATGCATGTTATCAAACCATCTTAGGGCTAGTGCACTGTCTTTTGTGGGCGGATCTTGCTACTTTTGTTTGATAGTGAATCATGCGATGAATCATGCGAACCCTCTCCGAGTTATGGAAACATATGTATCCTCACCAGCTTTTGATGTAATATATGGCATGATTAGATGTAAGTTTGAACTGTTTATCATATCAGCAGGGCTTGTTTGATGATTCTTGGTGTTAGTAGGCTAGCTACTATGCGAGCTATAGTACTTGCAAAACACTCACCAAAGAGAAACGTTGGGGCTGATGAGCTCATGGTACGCTTATACTTATCCCTCGTCGATCGACCAATAGCCCTAGCTCCTAAAATTGTAGGCTTAGCGATCGATGACCTAGGCGGGCTAGTTTGGCCTAGTGGGTTTCAGTGATATGATGTGCAACACAAAATCATAGCAGTGTAGAGACGTACTCCCTCCGTTCCAAAATAGATGACCTAGGCGGGCTAGTTTACCCTAGTGGGTTTCAGTGATATGACGTGGTACAGTGTCGTCCAGTCTTCGCGTGTGGTAGCAGTATTGTGGGTACAATAAGTTTTATTGAAGAAGCGGAATTCAACGAAGTCATGATGGTTCCTTCGTCCGAACAACTTACAGTGGGAAAGTTTGGGCCTGCGATACGACTGGGGTAGACCAGGATAATTTTGTGCATGGAAGGTGGACCAGGATGGTCGACGTCCCACATGTCGGCGAACGAAAGTATTCTTTCCGATATAGAGGACGAGCAACGAGTATTCATTGTTTATTTTTGATGAAAGCTATTGTCTCCACTGTTACGACGGAGGGGTGTGAAACATGGCAGCCCAGTGAACTTGGCATGTGCACCACTCCCTCCTTCCTCATGTAATGCCCAGGTTACAGCTTTTTCTCACTTTCTCTCTATCTATTTCCTCTCAAATGTTTTTTACCTTTCTTTTTTTAAGACACAATTGTTTTTTATGCCTTTTTTTAGAATTATTTTTTATACCTAGGAGCACGTGTAGAGACGGGCTCTTGGAGAGCCCACTCCTTGACTTTGTCAATGCCTCTCTCTCCTCCACATAAGGAGTACTACTTGCTATGCATGCATGCGGCGGGCAGCTGGCGTCTTGAGGGGCCAGCGGTGAGAGCGGGCTCCGGAAGCGGTCCGGACTCTAGCATAATTTTGGTTTTTATAGTATTTCTTTCTCCATTGACAGGTAGGCCCGCGTACATAGATAAAGAACACGAGCTGATGAGGCGCATGCGGACTGTTTGACTGGTCAACCAGACAAATACGGAGCTATACGCTGAGCCAGTGACCGTATAATCACCATATCTCGTATACAATGATCAAAGTGAGCTATCAAGACAAGTTTGATGACCGCCAATGCATTTTACTCGGTAATAAATGACCAGGATTGAAGGGGAATCCAAATTTGCTTCGTCTTCTGTCCTTGAGGTCTTGACAAACCAATGCACTATACGGTTGTCCGGCCACTCCACCCCAGAGCTCTCACCAACCGTCATTCATGCCACCGCGCCGCACACTAACCGGTAAGGTAGCGATGGCATCCCGCCGCGCCGAGTTCCTCGCCGCCCATGACCGCACACAAAATGGTAGGGAAGCGATGGCATCCCGCCATGCCGAGTTCATCGCCGCTCGCGACCTCACAACTATGTGGGAGGAATTTGAAGATGCCAAGGCCGAATGGGCGGTAGAGCAAGAGGCGGCCAAAGCCACACAGAGGGAGCGGAAAAGTCAGAAAGCACTCAAGAAAAGAGAGGCCCACCGCCGCAAGAAAGAAAGGGACGCACGCGCTGCTGCGGAGAGGTCGGCGGAGATCCAAGCACGGTGGGGTGTCGCCGACAAAGCCGGGAAGGAGAACGACGGCGTCTGGCCAGCATGTGAGAAGTAGTAGTACTAGTAGTTAGTGTGTGTGTGTGTGTGTGTCTGAGTACGAGCATGTACCAGTACTACTAGTTACTACTGTAGTTTTTAGAGCAAATTACCAGTACATTAGCCTAGACTAAATGGAAAAATTCCTATCCTAAGCATCAAATGGCATCTATTTCTCTATAGGAATTGAGATGCATGTCATCTCACTTCCTATGATTTTCATATTCCTATCCTATGAACGAAAGGAGGCCTTTGTTGGAGTAACTACTGTAGCTAGCAGTACTGCTGGTACAGTAGTTTTCTTCAAGAAGCGGAATTCAACGAAGTCATGATGGTTCCTTCGTCCAAGCAACTTCAAAGTGGGAAGTGGGCCTATGATTTGACGGCTCATTAGTCATTGTTACTGCGGCACGGCGACCTGGGTGACTCCCTTGGAGTTCTGCGTGCATGGGAAGTGGACCAGGATGGTCGACGTCCCACATGTTGGCGAACCGAAGTATTCTTTCCGATATCGAGGAGCAAGTAAACTACGTGGTATAGTATCACTGCTGATTGGTTCGCAAAAAAATAGTATCACAGCCGATTTATAATTATTTTTTATTTCTGATGAATGCTAGCGTTTCAACTCTTACGACGAAGGGTGCCAAACACGGCACGTGCTGGATGTCCCACACGTCAGTGAAAGGAGTGGGACATGAATAGCGTGGTAGAGCCCAGCATAAAAAAACAACGTGGTAGAGCGTCCCCACTTCTTCCACTTCTGGGTCGGAGACCACACGTAGTAGTACTTAGTGGTATGAACGATACAAAGTGCGACCTGGAGACAAAAACACGTCTAGTTGGAAGGTCTCAGGGCATACACGTAAACAAATATAAAAGTTAATATGTGCCTCTAACTAATATAGTAGTAGTAGAGTACTTAGGCACGTACTCCATAACATCACCGTGCATTGCACATACAACATTTAGTGGTAGTACGTAGTAAGAGACAAATGCCGCCCAAGAGTTCCCTTCTCGACCTACTTTTGGGTGTTTGGTAGAGTGTATGGAGGGTGCATGAGTCCACACTAGTTTAGCACAAATACACTAGAAGCATGCATGAAGAGGGGTGTTGAGTTGAGCATGCATGAAGAGGGAACAACTATGCTGAGACGAGAACACAACCAAACACACCCTATATGCCACGCATGTTCATACCATTTGTGCCTTTCGACTTCACTTACTGCGCTACATTACTCAGGTTCGTATGTCCACTCATGGGTACATGTTCGTCTCGTAGTTCCAGCCCCACGTGTTCTTCATATAGATGGAACGATCCTTGCATAACACGTGCACCTTGATGCTAGATGTCTCGCGTGTTGGCAAAAGGATGAACAAAGCTCACGTAAAAAATAGAGTGGAAGAACATAGATTCCAGACGACCAAGAAGGAGCAAGGAACCTTGTGGTGGAGCATCTGCACTTATAATATTTAATATTATTCAGCGATATAAAATTAACCAATCATCTCCACAGTGGACTGGAAGAGTACGAAACACGGCAGCCCAGTGTAGTATCATACTAGTACATGGCTAACCCACGCTATCACCATATTTCTTGGCTTCCGTGCGACACCTATCTCTAGTAATCCAGCAGCCTGTATCGCTTCTTCCTCCTCGTCTCTATCAAAGTGCGGCGGGCTGGCATTTCTGCCGTCTATTGAGGTCGGTTAACTATCACATGTTAGCGACATGCCAAGAGCATTCTAAAAAAATTCCTTTCATGTTCCGTTTTCAAAAAGAAAAAAATCCTTTCATGTACGAATTTGCCTGTATGCTTTGAGCAACTTGCATGTCCTATACTGCTCCTGTTTGATACTCTAACTTAGCTAGAGGTTAGACTAACTCATGACTAACCCTGAACTAACTGTAGCCAAAGAGGTGTTTGGGTGACAGGGTTAGATTGACAATAAATGCACTTCATGGAGAGAGAAAAGTGTTTTTTCAGTGGTCCCAATGAGAACTATCTCCAGTTAGCACCTCTTGGGTGGGATAGTTTTTTTGGTGGGTTCGATGCAACTTGCTCCAATTTAAACCCTCATGCTTGGATAGTTTAGGGCTATTTGAGCCCCAACTAGCTCAAACTAACTCTAACCCATGGATCCAAACAGGGCCTATGGCCAGTCTCAACGCGGAGCAGTCGCGTGCACTGGGAAGCGGCGCTCTCTCGGCCATCGCGCCACTTCAAAGCCGGCGCCAGTGAGAGGTCGCCTCCGCTCTGGCCGGGCATTAATGCGGCACTGACGCTCCAGGGGGACGCTGACCGTTTCACACAGGAAGCGCGCGCTGACAAGGGAGTATAGGTTTTGAACCGTTTCAGGTGTAGTACTGGTAGTTTGCAAAACTACTCAATTATTGCACTCAGTTTCCTAAGAAACTGTGGTAAAAACATTACTCCATAGCCCGCTTCCCTTCTCCTTCCTCTTCCACCGCCCACGCACGTCCGCGGGAAGCGACCGGTCAACCCTTATATAGGAGTGCTAGCACAAAAATATGCATGCATGACCACTAAAATTTCCATATTAAAGCGTTGCTCCGGCGGGAGTATGGCGTATGTTGTTACCTTCGGCCGGCCCATGGCTACCGGGCGACGGCGACCAGAGAAGAGGCGGCGGGAGGGGAATGACTGTTTGGGTTCTCCTTTCGGCTTAAATAAATGTGCAGCATCATGTGTACTCGCGGGTGCAAAAATTGTAACATACGTGTCTGCTTAAGTGGGCATCACGTAACTGGTGTGTGTGAGAGAGATTTTGAGAGACAGAGTGCATGTGTGCGACTCTACTCTTCGGACATGTACTCAACCTTTTGCATCGGGATATAAGTATAATGGTATTTACTTTAGCTAGTGATTTACGTGGCCATGTTAACGTGGTTGTGTCAAAAAAATGTCACTTCCTGCTCGTGATTATCATTATATAATTACAATCAAGATTCTCGTGCATTGCACGGAACATCAATATGCATTTTTTTACAGAACACCTGTTGTGATTGACCCATGCAGGAGTAATCCCATGTGTAAAAACTAGTGATATCTCAAGAATTTTATCGGAAAACTGGTATCTCGAGAATGTCATCGAAAAAATGAAAGATGAGAGATAAGGCGAGGAGGAGTGGAGCGTGGTGGTGAGTGGTGGTCGGTATGGGCGGAGGCATGGGGATGGACGGCGCCGGCAGGCGGCAGCGGCCACCATGCATGCTAGATTGTTCCAGAGACTTATTCCTTTTTTAATTGCTGAGCAATGAGGTTGCGAGAGATAATGATGTGGAGAGAGGTGCCAGTATCTTTTGTGAAATTATCGTAGTTTGCTTTCTATCCTCAGATATAGATCATACGGTCTGTATTACAAGATGGCAGGCACACCATCACCACCAACTCGTTTTTTATAAGGGTATAGATGATAAGTTTGCTGACTACTAAAGTAAAGTGGAATTTGTCCATGTTATGCAAGTAAATAAAGGTGATTGTTTATCATACGGGTAAGGTTGGATGAAGGGTGGTAGGAACAAATGCTCTGCCTAGAGCATGTGTGTGTGAGATGGAGTCTTAATGTGTGTGTGGGGTGTGTGTGTGTGTGAGAGAGAGAGAGAGAAGAGAGAGAGAGATGGAGTCTTAGTTTGTGTGTGTGTGAGAGAGGGAGAGAGATGGAGTCTTAGTGTGTGGGGGGTGCTTGTGTGTGTGTGTGTGTGTGTGTGTTTGTTTGTGTGTGTGTGAGAGAGAAAGAGAGAGAGAGATGGAGTCTTAGTGTGTGTGTGTGTGTGTGTTGGGGGGGTGCGTGCGTGTGTGTGTGTGTCGCGGGGTCCTCTGTGGCGGATGTAATTTAAGTGTGCATGGCTTTCATCATAGGGAGGTGATGTGTATGGCAAAGGCCACCAACGATGGGGCGCGAGAGAGAAAATGCCCGTAGAGAGGGAAGAGAAGGTGTGTGCGCGTGAGAGGAGTCGACTTTGAGAGAACGTGTTTGTTCGAGAGACACCGAGGAAGACTACTATATATCGATGGTGCATGTAGGCGGGAATTAAACTAAGGGATGGTCTTATTGGTTTCGGGGATATAGGGGAAGAGTGAGAGGCGGGGGGGTTAGCTAGAAGGAGATTGTTAAGTGTGAGTGTGTGTTTTACCCATCCAGGCGGAAGTTATGTGCACAAAAGAGGAGAACGATTTGATGTGGCGTTAGGATTGAGGGTAATTAACTACGTATGGAGACATAGAGACCTTGAACGTGCATGTGTGAGAGGTATACATGTATATGTGGGATGTGTGTGTGTGTGCGCGCGCGCGCATGATCGAGATAAAAGAAAGAAGACATAAGTCATAAGATCAACGACATGGGAGAGACGGATCGGTATGACAATATGCATGCATGTGAGAATTCATGGAAGAAGTCCCGACAATTGAGCATGTGTTTTTGTCTTTAAGAGATAGTGGCGTGGGCTGGAGCATGCATCTATGGCGAGTAGAGGGAGTGAGGCGCAACGATTGTGCAAAATAGACCAACCTATAAATGCATATGTATGGAGAGACATATATAGTGTGGGTGATAGGAAGCAAGACTCCGTGCGAGAAAGAAATGTTGACAGAGAAACTACAGATAGATACAGAGATGGAGATGCTAGCTAGAGGGACATCCGCTAGTTTGGGTGTTGGAGATGACCGTCGGGTGGTTCAAAGGGTGAAGTTATATATGTGTGTGAGAGGGCACTTGACTGCATGTAGAGAGAAACATATGTAGTGTGCGTGATAGGAATCAAGAGTGAGGGCGAGAAAGAAGGTTGATGGAGAAACAGATAAATAGAAAGATAAAGATGCTAGCTAGTGTGCGTTAGATATAGGAGTCGAGTGGATCAGAAGGCTGGGTTATGTGTGTGGGTGTGAGAGAGATAGAGAGAGGGTGCGTGTGAGTCACATACAAACAGATATCAGAGAGAAATGAGATCCAGAGAGACGGAGTTTTGTGTCTGCGAGAGAGAAAGATATTTCACAACGAGAGTGATAGCTAGAGAGACATACGAGGGAACGCAAGATATCTCTCGGAGAGAGGGTGTGTGTGAGCGACATACAAGAGAACAATGGAGAAATATGAGACCCTGGGAGACAGAGTTTGTGTTTGTGTGTGAGAAAGAGATATTGAAGAGGAAGAGTCGTAGGTTTTCATATCTAAGGAGCGAAAGACATCTCTGTATGAGGGGTGTGCGAGTGGCACACATGGGAATAGTAGAGAGAAATGAGACCCTGGGAGACAAAGTTTTGTGTTTGTGTGAGAGAAAGAGATTCCACATGGAGAATCATAGTTAGAGACACATAGCAGGGAGCGAGATATACTTAGAGAGAGATAGAGTGATGAAGGTCGAGGGAGAGAGTACCGTCAGTGTGTTATGAAGATAAAAGATCATTATCGACATACAGGTCGCACGAGAGATACCTGAGAGATGATGAACACGTATAGGTCCAGAGAGATAGTCCTATATAAGCATGAGTGATAGCTATATGAGACGAATATCTGGATTAAAGGGGATTCAAATATTTAAACTGGAGATCACGACATCGATAATATCATAACGCAAATTGGTGTATCAAACATGCATATTCATTTGAATTTGGGCACACGTGTAATGTTATATAGTTTATCAATATTGATGATCCATAGATTCTTCAATTACAAACAATGCATGGTTTATATGCAATTAATGTCTAAACGGGACTACACTATATGTTGCGTGTGTGAAACACATTATACATGTTTGAGAAGTAAAAAAACCGCATGAAACACACATTAATTGGAGACAGTTGGCGAGGAATGCATACATTGGCAACATAAAGTGGTTTCAAATATTTGAAAATCCAAATTGATGGATACAACCTTATGAATCTGAGATCATGCCATTTGTAAAGCATATTTATGTATAAATGGTGTTGTGCTTTTGAAAGTATATATATATATATATATAATGATGTATATAGAATGTAATTCCAATTGAAAATGGATCCCGCCCAAAAAAAATAGAATACAAACGGGATTCGAATTGAGTTGGCACGGTAAACGTGCACTCTGCAAACTTTGAACGAAGTGGGGAAAGTCGCAGTAACCGCCCGAAACCAAAATCTGCGAGATGGAAATCACCGCTGCCTATCCTTGCCATGCAAAGCCTATATGCTGGATTTCTATAGGTTTCGATAGGGGTAGGTTTGTAATTTCACCCAAACGTGGCGTAACCGCCTCTCACCCGGATTCATACACGGTGGGCGCCAAAACACAGTGTGTCCTCGGCCGAAATCGACTCCCTCCCTAATTCATATTCATACACGGTGGGCGCCAAAAACAAACTCTCGTCGGCAAATATTTGGTGTATGCGAGATTACCGTCCTATCCCCAACCGACTAGTGTTGCTGTGATGTAGTAGAAATTTGAAACGGGGGCTAAGTTTGTAAATTTCCTCGCATTTGAGACAAGCGCGCCCTGAATACATGGTTCCCCCCTTCCTCTCTACCTCCCTTTTCCCCATTCGTACTCTGTGGGCGCCAAAACACCCTCTCTACCCCACCCTCCTCCGTCCGCCACCGTCCGCCACCCCATCCACCGCCATCATCCTCCACCATGCCGGAGCTGATACCCCGACGCCGCCGTCCATTACAAGAGATTGACCTCTCTCATCCACGGCTTCAGACCGGGATCCTTGCATCCTGTCCTCTCGCTTCATCCCCGTCGTCGTCCACCTTGCCGACACCGCTCCTACGACTGTCTCGTCCACCGCGCCCCGCCGCCACCGTCTACCCTCCTAGATCTGCTTCCACGCCGCCGACAGCCATCGCTACCGCAGCACCGTCAAATTCTCAACAGATGCGTACACAGCACCGCACCAGAGGCGGTACTCTTTCGTATCTGCTCAACTTATTTATCGCAGCAAGAAAATAGATCGCCACTGCTTTACTCTGATTTCTTGTCTTGGTTGCGAAGTTGCCTTTGTCCGGTTTGCACCTTCAGATCCGCCATGGCACGCCCAACACCATACTCGCAATGCTTATGGTTTTCCCCTTTTATATTCCACACTAGTTAAATCACAGTAGACTAAATTTCAAAATTGGGTCAGTCGATTTTTCAGAGCTCGCCGGAGTTCGCCGGTGCGATCGAAGGGGCTCGGGTGGTTGTGGGGCCTCGCTGAACGAAGAAAACTCAACGTGGGTGGGGGTTGGGGTGGGGGTGGTGGAGGAACACAGGCGGTGGGGCCGGTGGTCCGGCCGGTGGCCCGTGCGGTGTTCTGTATGGGAAGAATCAGAGACGAGGAAGAAGAAGGGTTAGGAGACGTAGGATCTTCATCCAACCGCCTGAAATGGTCGAGAGACAGCTAGGAGTTGCATTCTTAATGTGCTCTGGTTCATCATGTGTGGGCACTGCGCAACCAACATTTTATTATCCAAAATCTGCTTGCTCTTCTTTACCATGTTCCTCTTCCGTTCTTCTTTAATATGTACTCTCTCCGTTCCTAAATACAAGTCTTTGTATAGATTCCACCATGGACTACATATGGAGCAAAATGAGTGAATCTACACTCTAAAATGTACCTGGATACATCTGTATGTGATCCATAGTGGAAATATCTACCAAGACTTATATTTTGGAACGGAGGGAGTATGATAGTAGTACAGTATGTTCCTTGTACTGAAGATGAGCAGGGACATTTGCAGTGTAGAGGTCTATACGGTCGGTTGTGATGGACACTTTGAGCCTCTTTGATTCGTAGGATCTTGTAAACATAGGAATAGGATTTGTAGTGGCCTGCCCACTTGAATCCTATAAGAATAGCAAGGAAATGCGGGGAGCTGTGTCGCCTTTGAGAGTTACATTGATACTAACAGTACCGCACCTTCACTTGAAGAGATCTGGTATCCGAAGCCTTTCTAGCCGTACCGGCAATACTAGCACATATATTCCAGCAAGTTCCACTTTGCTGATTTTACTCTGATGGTTAAGGTTTTCCCCTTATATCTACACTATGATTGGTGTAGCTGCTTTGTGTCGCACTAGTAGCAGTCCACTCTTGAAGCTAAACACTGCAATGACTTACAAAATTGGCACCAAGGCATTGAGTGCCATTCTAGATGCAATGAAACTCATACGCTCCCCACCTGTTGATTCTTCTTCAGAATATGATCCTAATGACTATTCTAACCTCGAGGAGTCAAAGGCAGATGGTCTGTCCTGTTCACCCATCAAGGTGCCTGTTCTAATTTGGCAATGTTTTATTGATTGCAGGTATCTTGCATATGTTGTCTTGCATTTCTTCTACTTTGTTGCACCGACATCTGCTTAGTTTACTCATCATATATGTCGAGATGCCATGCCCATCCATTATCAATACATATTCCATCTGTCATCATACCATGTTTTTCCACTCAAATGCTGTTCTTGTGCATCAGACATCAAAAAGGAAGAGGGTGATTGCCGAACCTGAAGGAGCACCAGCAAAGTCCTTGAAAAACGTGGTTGTGCCGGAGAAATCAGACAGCACCCCACTTATATTGGCTATACAACCAGTGAAACAAAATGTAGGACCGACTCCAACAGACTGTACCCATACTTCACTGGCCACACCACTAGCCCCACCACACAGGACCTGCACTCCAGCAAAAGGTATACCAATTTCATTTGCCATAGCACTAGCTGTACCACAGAAAAATCCCACTCCAGCAAAAAGTACAGCAAGTCCACCGGCCGAAGACCTATCCCAACTACAGAGACGGCCAATTCCTGCAGATTGGAACCCCATTCCATTTATTCCCAGTTTAAAAGACAATGCTTTCAATGTTGTTAGGGACTACGTGCATATATTCCCGTCATGGGAAGATTATTGTGAAGACAAACACCATTTTCACATCTTCCTGTCCAACTTACGTGTAAGTGCTATTATTCATGGCTATTATTTTCCTGTTTTCTGTTGATTGAACACATCAATGATTTACATTACATTGTTGTAACTAGGTGAGGGTCAATCTGGATAGTCATGACGAGCAAAGCTTGCTTGTGCTTTTCAAGGAAGCATTGCAGCAGTATCGGTGTTACCTGAGGAAATCACACTTTGATGGCAAGTCTATAAACGAATTTCCGGTGAAGTCTCCTGTGCAAAATTTAGAAGACATTGAATGGAAAAACCTTGTTATGCACTGGTTTCGTTCCCAGGATGAGGTACTGTCTATGAAATCACATTACAATTTGAACTTCTACTTTTCCGCATGTGCCTTACGGATATTTTTTGCAGGAAATCTGCTTGAAGAAGAATTCCGGTTTGACAAGAACGACAGGATATCGCAAATATGTTGCCCGCTGCTTTGCTCTTGTTAGTACCTGTTGTCCTGTATCACTGTACTTGCATACATACCTGGTTCATTATGTGACAGCAGTATGCATGATAGCTTGCTTATCAATTGTTCGCTCCAAATTATCTGATCTGTATGAATGGTTACATTAGTGTAGAATATATCCAATGCCAATGTTTGTTTAGCTCTGCATTGTTCTTGTAAGTACATGCTGTCCTTTCTCAGTGTACTTATAATGACAGGTAGTTGTTCATGTACCATCACTCTGCAGCTTATTTTCCTTTGCCCTCCATTTTCTACATATCAGATCTATATTTACTCTTACCATAAGGTTGGTACTGAAGAAGTTTAGTTGTGCATTGCTCTTGGTTGTACCTTTTGCATGTATCGCTACACTTACATTTATAACTACTTGGTTATGTAGCATCACTCTTCATCTTATCTTAAATATTCTCCTTTTTCGTATATTATCACATCTATATTTACTCTTAACAAAATGTAGAATAAAGGCAATGCTTTTGAAGAAGATTCTGTGGTAAACTTCTTGAATTGCCCCCCCCCATCAGCATGGACAAGGCCTTTATAGAGCCTGTCTTCACCAATAATGTAAGTTTGTCCATCTCAAGCCTTCAAACTTTGTTGTATATATTTGGTTAGGCATGACTGCAACAGCTGTTTATTTTTGGTGCTTGCATCAAATTGCTTGTTTAAAGTTTATTATATGTAGTTCATAAAAAAAAGTTAGTCCTTTCTCAATTTAAGTTTTCAGTTTTACAACCAAGTTCCTTCTTCATACCATGTAAATTAAACTATACAGAGCAAGTGCTCTTCTTTTGCACTGCATGTATGCTTCTGTTCTTCATCTGTAATCCAGTGGTGTGGTGAACCTACCCACTACAGCACAATTCATATTCTGCAATGTCTTAACTATGAAAAATGTCATATCATTTTACTATTATTTAAATTGTCTCTTTATTTGCCAATCTGAAATGGTATAAATTGACAGCACACTAACCATTGATACTTATGAGTTCTTGATCTGTAATCCAGTGGTGTCGTGAAGCTGCCAACTCCTTCACAATGTCATTTCCTGCCATGTCTTGGCCTAAACAATACCATATTGTGTTAATGCAAATTTAAACTGTGTCACTTTATTCGTCAGTAAGAAATGTGATGAATTGTCAGCACTGATACTTTTATGTGCAAAACCTGTCATCTGTCTGCTTGTTTATCTTTCAGAGTGAGGAAGATATAAGTGTTGAACAAGCGCAGTCTCATCATCTTGCTCAGCTGCTTGCGCTGCAACTCCCCAGCAGGGCTGACCTTTCTTGAACTCTATTGAAGTGTTGTCGGTTTTGTATATTATTTTGTCGGCGTGTTTATTTGCACTGCTGGCGATCTTTGATGCCCAGTGCATGTAATCTGCTGTTTGCTTGTGCTTTATTATCATAGTGGCGAACTTTGATGCCCAGTGGATGTAATATGCCGTAATTTCTTTATTGTATAGTATAGGTTTTTTCTTATTCACGATGCTGCAGTTATTTTACTGTATATATATCCTATCTTCGCAGTAAACCGGCCAAGCCGTAAAATTACAGTACATAATCGGGCCGTCATGCAATCACGATGTAGGTTGGGCCTGAAACGTGCCGATCAGCTCACGGGCCGGCAGCAGCCCGAAATGAACCCCGGCCCATGATTGTGCGAATCAAATCACGGGCTTTTAACAAGCCGAAAAATTGTCTCGGTCCTTGTTTGGCCCAATCAGATATCGGCTGCGAGCAGGCCGGATGCAAACCGGGCTGTAGTTAGGCCCAACTATATGACGGGCTTTTAACAGGCTGAAATTAATATAGGACCGAAATGTTAAACAGGCCCTTAACATGCCAAAACTAATATCAGGCCGAATTACTAAGTGGGCCTTTAGCAAGTGGGCCCAAAAGCATAGTGTCCAGTTGACGGGCCGAATCTGATATGGGCCATAATTGGGCCCAAAACCTCTTAAAGGGCCAGACCTGATCTGGGCCGTAATTTGGCCAAGAATGTGGTAGGCTTTTAATGGGCCGGATCTCATATGGGCCACTATTAGGCCCGGAGCGTGGTAGGCCATTAATAGACCGTATCAAATATGGGCCGGCATTTGGCTCAAAACATGGCAGCCAGTTAACGAGCCGGCTTACTAGGGTCCTCAAAATCTTGTGGGCCTACAGCCGGGCCGGCCCATTAATGTCGGCGAAATCTCGTGGGCCTTTAGCTGGGCCGACCCATTATGATCCGCAAGAATTTTGTGGGCCTTTACCTGGGCCGGCCTATTATGGCACACAAAAATCTTGTGGGCCTTTACCTGGGCCGGCCCATTATGGCCCGCGAAATCTTGTGGGCCTTTAGCTGGGCCAGCCCATTATGGTCCACAAAATCTCGTGGGCCTTTAGCTGGGCCGGCCCATTATGGTCCGCAAAATCTTATGGGCCTTTAGTTGGTCCGGCCCATTTAAACTTGTTGGGTCGTGCCACGTGTCGACGTATCATAGGCGCCTTCTGTCTAGTGAGTGGATGACATCTGTCCCGACGATGAGCCGAAACGTGTTTCCTCTAGCCAATGATGATTTTACACGTGGAAAATCCCCATTGGTCGGGGCTGTTAACGGGTTATCGGATCCAAAACCCGACCCGATAGCTTAACGGCATTTCGTTACGGTGGATGCCACGTGTCGGTCACCCTTGACGAAAGCACTTCTGTGACGCACGATTTATCGTCATGGAAGTGGACACTTCCGTGATGATAATTTTGGTAATGTCATGGAACACTTCTACGACAACACAGGTATGACTATCTTGATTCTGTCATAAATTTGTCATGGATGTACATGCATGACAAAAAAAGTGACCTACTGTGACAAACACGTATCATCACGGAAGTGTATTTTTTTGTAGTGCAACAAAAGAAAAAATTCTTCTATGATTTAAGACATTACTTTTGGGATGACCCACATCTTTATAAAGGAGTAGATGGTATTATTAGATGTTGTGTACATGAGCATGAACAGGGACAAATCCTATGGAAATGTCACTCCGAAGCTTACGGAGGGCATCATGCTGGAGACAGAACTGCTCACAAGGTATTGCAATTTGGGTTCTATTGGCCTACTCTCTTCAAGGATGCCCATAAGTTTGTCTTATCTTGTGATGAATGTCAAAGAATAGGTAATATCGGTAAGCATTAAGAAATGCCTATGAATTATTCACTTGCTGTTGAACCATTTGATGTTTGGGGATTTGATTACATGGGACCTTTTCCTTCCTCTAATGGGTATACACATATTTTGGTTGTTGTTGATTATGTTACTAAATGGGTAGAAGCTATTCCAACCAGTAGTGTTGATCACAACACCTCTATTAAAATGGCTAAGGAAGTTATTTTCCCAAGGTTTGGAGTCCCTAGATATTTAATGACTGATGGTGGTTCACACTTTATTCATGGTGCTTTTCCGTAAAATGCTTGCCAAGTATGATGTTAACCATAGAATTGCATAACCTTATCATCCTCAGTCTAGTGGTCAAGTTGAACTTAGCAATAGAGAAATAAAGTTAATTTTGCAAAAGACTGTCACTAGGTCCCGAAAGAATTGGTCTAAGAAATTAGATGACACACTTTGGGCTTATAGAACAGCATACAAAAATCCTATGGGTATGTCTCCTTCTAAAATGGTTTATGGAGTCATTTGCCTCTTGAGTTAGAACATAAAGCATATTGGGCAATCAAAGAACTCAACTATTATTTCAAACTTGCCGGTCAAAAGAGATTATTTGATATTAGCTCATTAGATGAATGGAGAACCCAAGCTTATGAAAATGCCAAGTTATTTAAAGAAAAGGTTAAAAGATGGCATGATAAAAGAATCCAAAAGTGTGAGTTTAAAGTTGGAGAATATTTTCTTTTATACAACTCTCGTTTTAGATTCTTTGCAGGAAAACTCCTCTCTAAATGGGAAGGACCCTATGTTATTGAGGAGGTTTATCGGTCTGGAGTTATCAAAATAAATAATGACGAAGGCACTAACCCGAAGGTTGTTAATGGGCAACAAATAAAACATTATATCTCAGGTATGCCCGTTAATGTTGAAAGTAATATTATCCAAACTATGACATTGGAAGAACACATAAAAGAGTTCTTCCGGAACACTCCAGAATCAGGGAAAAAAGGAGGTATGTGATACGGTAAGTAAATGGACTCCAAAAAATCCGCAAAAATATTTTTTTGTTAGTTTTGGAATATAACAAAAATTAGGAAAATAAGAAACAACCAGGAAGGTCACCCTGGTGGGCACAAGACACCTGGGCGCGCCTGGCACCCAGGTGGGTTGTGCCCACCTCGGGTACCTTTCGGACTCCGTTTTTCTACCGTTTGCTTGTCCCCCAAGATAAAAAATCTTTATATACCCCCCGAACCTATTGACCACTGTATCGCGGAGAAATCTTATGTTCTCTTTTCTTGCTGTTTTCGGTCAGATATGTTGAGTCGGGCATCATGTCTTCTTCCTCCAACAACATGGAAGAGGATGCTTGGTTGATGAAGATCGAGCTGGAGATAGAAGAGCCCGTAGAAGCCGTCAAAGGGGATAAGAGCAAGGAGACTACCAGAGATCAAGCACCAGTGGTTGAGTAGGCCTGGCCTGCTGAGGAAGAGGAAGAAGATATCCTTAAACCTTACTATGCTCATCTTACCCCGACTGAGATTGAAGCCTTTTGAATAATTGAAACGGTTCATGTGCAAAATAAATATCTCACCCATGAAAATATTCTGCATCAAGAGCACATCATCTTCCTCCAGAGCATCATCCATAGATTGGAAAATCTCTTGATCATGAAGGACAGGATCGCTGCTACTTCATCACCACCACCTTCTTCATCACCAAAAGAAAACTGAGTATTGGGTATGGGCACTCCCCTTGGCTTCTGCCAAGCTTGGGGGAGGTGCCCCGGTATCGTATCACCCCCACTATCTTTTGCCTTTACTTATTTTAGTTCGATCCATACTTATATTCTGCTTTAGATGAATAAAAGTTTAGTTCGATCCTTTCTTTTTGAGAGTTCCAATAAAAAGAAAGGAAATAAATGAAAAATATCATATGCTAATCTTATGGTAGGTGATGACACCACATAAGGAAAAGTATAAGTATAAAATATTATTAGAGATCGACAAACATAGCATTGGTCAATGACGCAACTCATGAAAGAATTAATAAGGGAAGAGAATATTCACATATAAATTTACTATCCTGGAAATCTTTTGTGATTGTGAGCCCCCATCAAAATATTATATGTCAAAATTGTTGACGTTGGACAAGGAAGACAACGTAATGATTTATGTTTGTTCATGTTCACCCAGAAGTTATATTGTCATAGATCCTTCAACATGTGGTGCTTGCCCCCCATCTTTGCTAGCCAAAAATTCCACACTAAGTAGAGATACTACTTGTGCATTCAAAAACCCTTAAACCCAAATCTTATTTTCAAGAGTCCACCATACCTACCTAGGGATTGAGCAAGATCCTTCAAGTAAGTTGTCATTAGTGCAAGCAGGTAATAAAAATTTCTTCTAAAAGTGTGAGATCATTTAGTATAAGAGAAAATTGAGCGTTGTATGAACTTGTGATGGTGAAGAATAAAAGCAACAGACTGCACAATAAGGGTTGCCATCACAAGGGGCAATACAACATGACGTTCTTTTGCACTAAGGGGTTGAGCATACAAACAAATAAGCACATGGCAACCTCTGCTTCCCTCTGTCAAGGGCATATCTTTTAGTTTTACATATTTACTTTTTGCAAGAGTCAAAGTTTTTCTCTCTATTCCTTTTTATCTTTCTCCTTTGGCAAGAATCATGTGGTGAGGAAAGATCTAGGCACATATGTCCAGTTGAATATGGGTAGCATGAGTTATTATTGTTGACATCACCCTTGAGGTGAATACCTTGGGAGGCGAAACTATAAGCCCCTATCTTTCTATGTGTCCGGTTGAAACATTTTGCTCATCTGTATGCGGTGAGTGTTAGCAATCATATAAGACTATATGATGGTTGAGTATGTGGACTTGCCTAAAGGCTCTGATACGTGACCCTTCCTAAAAATATGATGAATTGTACTTGCAAAGTTGACTGAGAACATAGTTTGTTGGTTTGTAAAAGAGTTTATGCTTTATACTTCGATAGTGTGATGAATTGTTACTTATTCATGAGAAGTCTATGATAGAAGTTTTATGTTTAAAGTTGTTGTTGTTATAATAATCTACATGATGCTTCTATGTTAGTATTTTGTTTTTATCAACACCTCTCTCTCTAAGCATGTGGACATGTTTTCGATTTTGGTTTTCTCTTGAGGACAACCGAGGTCTAAGATTTGGGGGGTTGATATGTCCATTTTGCATCATGTTTTCCTACTGATATTTATGATGTTTTAATGCATAATAATGCTTTTGGGAGTAATTCTAATGCCTTTTGTCTCATAATATGCAAGGTACACACAAAGAGGGAGAATTCTGGCAACTGGAAATCTGGACCTGGAAAAGCTACGTCAGGCCACCTATTCCGCACAACTCCAAACAAGATGAAACTTTACGGAGAATTTTTATGGAATATATGAGGAATATTGGAGGCAATAAGTACCACAGGGGCCCACCAGGTGGGCACAACCCACTTGGGCGCGCCCTGGTGGGTTGTGCTCCCCTCAGCCCACCTCCGGTGCCCATCTTCTGGTATATAAGTCATTTTGACCTAGAAAAAAGAAGGAGAGGACTTTCGGGATGGAGCACCGCCGTCTCGAGGTGGAACTTGGGCAGGAGCACTTTTGCCCTCCAGCGGAGGATTCCGCTGGGGGAACTTCCCTCCTGGAGGGGGAAATCATCGTCATCATCATCAACTCTCCCATCTTGGGGAGGGCAATCTCCATCAACATCTTCAACAACACTATCTCATCTCAAACCCTACTTCATCTCTTGTGTTCAATCTTTGTACCGAAACTATAGATTGGTGCTTGTGGGCGACTAGTAGTGTTCATTACATCTTGTAGTTGATTACTATATGGTTTATTTGGTGGAAGATTATATGTTCAGATCCAATATGCTATTTAATACCCCTCTGATCTTGAGCATGATTATCATATGTGAGTAGTTACTTTTGTTCTTGAGGTCACGGGAGAAATCATGTTGCAAGTAATCATGTGAACTTGATATGTGTTCGATATTTTGATAGTATGTATGTTGTGATTCCCTTAGATGTGTCATGTGAACGTCGACTACATGACACTTCACCATATTTGGGCCTAAGGGAATGCATTGTGGAGTATTTATTAGATGATGAGCTGCGAGAGTGACAGAAGCTTAAACCCTAGTTTATGCGCTATTCCATAAGGGACAGATTGGATCCAAAAGTTTAATGCTATGGTTAGAATTTATTCTTAATAATTTTATCATAGTTGCGGATGCTTGCGAGGGGTTAATCATAAGTAGGAGGTTTGTTCAAGTAAGAACAGCACCTAAGCATCGGTCCACACACATATCAACTTATCAAAGTAGCGAACACAAATTGAATCAACATGATGAAAGTGACTAGATGAAATTCCCGTGTACCCTTAAGAACGATTTGCTTATTATAAGAGACTGTTTTGGCTTGTCCTTTGCCTCAAAAGGATTGGGCTACCTTGCTGAACTTTTGCTACTACTATCATTACTTGCTCATTACAAATTATCTTGCTATCAAACTACTCTGTTACTTACAATTTCAGCACTTGCAGACATTACCTTGCTGAAAACCACTTGTCATTTCCTTCTGCTCCTCGTTGGGTTCGACACTCTTACTTATTGAAAAGGCTACAATTGATCCCCTATACTTGTGGGTCATCACCTCCCCACCAAATTTTTCATGCGGACCACCCTGCTCTCCCAGCGGTGGCGCCCCCTCTGGCGTCGCGTCCCCCTCAACCTCACCATCGACAGCTGCCTCTTCGACGGGGATTGCAAATGCATGGCCGCAGTCTCCAAGATCCTTTCATCTTACCCTAAGCCAGCCAGACGCCTTGACATCCGCATGTTTAGTACCAACTGCAAGGTCCAAGCCAAGTTCGATGAGTGGCTCTTATCCCCCACCCTAGATCTGCTCGAGGAGCTCAGGTTTGAAGCTAGACAATGTCGCTCTCTGCTGTCGTCTATGCTCCGCCTCACGCCAATGCTGCGCCGCATCATCTTCAACCCCTGCTATTTTCCCCAGATTAATGCCACGACCGCCCTTCTTCTCCCTCAACTCAAGAAGCTTGACATCTTCGACATTGGCATCTCAAAGAAGGCTATGGGGCACATGCTCCGTAGCTGTACTGCACTCGAGTACCTTCATCTTTGGCAGATCCACGGGTTCATTAGCCTCCATATCGACTCGACCAATCTCCGATGGATTTATGGGTCTTGCAGGCCCCACAACAAGACATCAATTGGGAAGAGATCACTCAAGCTGTTCCACATATGGTCATTGAGAATGCGCCTTTCCTTGAGGGATTGCTTGTATCTGATATAGAAGGTCCAACAAAAATCAGGGTCGTTGACACGCCGAAATTGACAGCGTTGGTGTACTCATCTGCCAAATTCTCCGAACTCTTTATTGGATCCGTAATCGTTTAGGTACAACACTCATCTTCTTGTCCGTCTTCTTGAAATTCATATTTTTAAATTTCTTCTTGATGTATTTATGACTGTCACCCAGAAAATGATTCCCACAAGCTTGACCCAGTCTATGCACACATTGAAGATCTTGAGAATAAAATCTATTGGCCCCAATCTGGATCAAGTTGTTGTTTTCCTTACATGCTTTCTATGCACGGAGAAGCTACTCATCGAGGTGATACTTCTTTCCTATTAGTAAATGGTAATCACAACATAGCTCATTTTTTTCATAATTTTCCAAATTACGATGACAAGTGTAGTGTTCAAAACTGCATCTACGCACTGCACCGAAAGAAATGTTTTTAGTATTTTTTTCTCACGTGATCACCTGCATCGTTTTTTGTTGCACTAGTAGCCTAGGCTAGTCATAGTGGCAAGTAACTTAGACTAGTAACTCTATGGTTAGCCTAAGAGCAAGTACTACCTCCGTCCTGGTTTACTCTTCGTATTTTGTAGTATAGAAATTTGACCATAGATTTAACTGACAAAATGTTAATGCATGTCCCTAAAAAATATATCGTTGGATTCATATTTGAACATAGTTTCAAATGGTATAACTTTTGGTGACATGCATTGGAATTTTCTTAAGTAAATCTATGGTCAAAATTTTACACTAAACACGAGGTAGTACAAAAGTGGGTTATAACGGCCCTCCACTATGTAGGCCAAAACACGTGCCAAATTCACTTCTGATGCATTTGGCATCGATGCCCTCCATTGCTCACCTGGTGCCCAATCTGGATCACCTACTTCTCTCTGGTGCCAAATTAACTGACACAATGAAAAAACACTTGCGTGGGAAAGGGAGAGGACTGAGGCAATAAAAACACTTACTTGGGAGAGGGAGAGGCTGGTGTAATTGGTTTGATTGATTTTTTTATACATGTGGGTCTGTGTGCACAGCGTGCCAACTCTCTCACATTTCTAGAGTGGTGGCAAAATCTTTTGATTTGACATTGATGCGTATTATGTGGCATACTTTTGAGAAATATGGCATCGGCCACATAGTGGAAGGCAACAAATGCCCAAGCTCTTCACGTGCTCCTAGGTAAATGAGAGGAAAGAGAAAGAGAGAGAGATAGAGTGAAAAAATATCACTAGCCTTAGAGCCAAGCCTATAGCCAATCCTATCGTATGAGCGAATGATATTGGTACCTCTTGATGACACGACAATCTTATATAGCTAGCTGCTCTAATATGTTCTCTTCTTTTGCAAATAAAAAGATTCGAAAGTGAAAAATGTGTTGCACTATAACAATCTCATCAAATGCCTTGATCTCCATCTTACCGAAATTGATTTGATCGACTACCGAGGCAGCACATCGGAGATTAAATTGGCCAGGTCCTTTGTTCTGGAGGCAAGTGTGCTAAAGGTAATGAGGTTTGGCATTCTCTGGCGCAACAATGAATGGTGTGATGATCACCGCAAGCGTCTAAGACTAAATGACAAAGGCTCCGCAGAAGCTGAATTTGTTTTTGAAACATCAGGTCACCGGAGACTCGAAAATTTATTTGCCATTAGTGACTTGTCAGGGCGGTGGATTTTAGTTTGTACGATAATGCTACATCCAACTAAAGTAACGAAAGTTCTTATGTAAACTTCCTAATAATTCCCTCTTCGTAGGTGCGGCATCACTCCTAGCATTTGTAATATCGGTTTGAAACTTGTAATATTATGACTATCCAGCATGAGGTACTATGTTACAATAAATGTTCGCGTGCATAAGTGCGGCAATGATATACCCATTACTCGAGTACAATATTTATTATTACTAGAAAGAGGCCCATGCGTTGCACGGAACATCAAGATGCATTTATACGAGCTGTTTATCTTGTGGGAGACGAAGATGAACGAGGGAAGGCCTTATCTGCAAATGTGAAGAGGGGTGCGGGTATCTTTTTGCAAAATTGTCATAGTTTGCTTTCTATCTGTTAGATATAGATCGGACGGTCTGTATTATAGGATGGCAGGCACACCATCATCACCTACTCGGTTTTTTATAAGAAAGAGTAGAGATACGCGTGGCAACGCACGGGAAATTATGTCGAACATGGCTAGTTGTAAGCAGGCTAGCTCTACAACCTTGATGATAGTGACTGCACACGGTGAAGCTAACTTTGGTATGCCGAACACGGCGCCTACACTCAGGTGTCATCTTCGGCGCTGGGTCTTGTCACTTCACTGTGAGGAGCAGCACGTAATAGTTTGACCAACGGGTAGTACAATACTACTACATTGGTAGTACTACTAGTACTAGCACCACCGTCTGATTTAGTAGTACTACCACCTCCGTCTGCATTTAGCATTTGACTAGCAATATCTAGTAATGCATGTCACCAAATAATCCCAAAACTTTTAGGCCTGGTGCATTAACTTCCCACCTCGTCCACGAGAAAAGAAATCACGCAATTGGAGACGTGGGGTGCGTATGCATTCAATGACTTGAGACTACTTAGCACAACATGCAATGTTCAATTATCTGCATGCAATGACATTAATTACATAAAATTTCTCTCGTTTTGCCCCAACTTGGTCTTGGTGAGATGACTATACACCGCACTGGTATGGAGGGAGGGCCGAGAGGAGTAGATGACCAACACACACGTGAATGCAACGCAGTCTGCACTTCTCATATAAAGGCTCCCCACCAGCCCAATCTACGAAATCCTACGCACCTACACACCCTAACCAAGGGCAAGAGGGATCACTCCAATCGCAAGATCAGTTGACTAGAAGCTAGACCCATGGAGGCGATGAGCGCGAGCATGAGTTGGTTGTGCCAGATGATCCATGATGTCGGCATGCCGCCCGGCACCGAGGAACGTCTCCAGGTCGTACTTCAGGCCGCCAGGGCGAGAGGCCTCTTGGACTACAGCTTCATCTCCTTGTTCTACGAGTTCCTCGCCGGCTTCCTTGACAAGTTCACTGTCGTCGGGAAGCTTGCAGACGACCTTGACGTACGCTTCCAGCCCACGCGCCCAGGGTCTGTGATGCCCGCAACCCTCAAAGGCCTCTATGGTGACAAACTCTTCGACACGCTGGTGGCCCTGCGACTGAAGGAAATATGCCCTAGAGGCAATAATAAAGTTGTTATTTATATTTCCTTATATCATGATAAATGTTTATTATTCATGCTAGAATTGTATTAACCGGAAACTTAGTACATGTGTGAATACATAGACAAACAGAGTGTCACTAGTTTGCCTCTACTTGACTAGCTCATTAAATCAATGATGGTTATGTTTCCTAACCATAGACATGAGTTGTCATTTGATTAACGGGATCACATCATTAGAGAATGATGTGATTGACTTGACCCATCCATTAGCTTAGCACAATGATCGTTTAGTTTTTTGCTATTGCTTTCTCCATAACTTATACATGTTCCTATGACAATGAGATCATGCAACTCCCGAATACCGGAGGAACACTTTGTGTGCTACCAAACGTCACAACGTAACTGGGTGATTATAAAGGTGATCCACATGTGTCCCCGATGGTGTTTGTTGAGTTGGCATAGATTGAGATTAGGATTTGTCACTCCGATTGTCGGAGAGGTATCTCTGGGCCCTCTCGGTAATGCACATCACTATAAGCCTTGCAAGCAATGTGACTAATGAGTTAGTTGTAGGATGATGCATTACGGAACGAGTAAAGAGACTTGCCAGTAACGAGATTGAACTAGGTATTGAGATACCAATGATCGAATCTCGGGCAAGTAACATACCGATGACAAAGGGAACAACGTATGTTGTTATGCGGTTTGACCGATAAAGATCTTTGTAGAATATGTAGAAACCAATATGAGCATCCAGGTTCCGCTGTTGGTTATTAACCGGAGATGAGTCTCGGTCATGTCTACATAGTTCTCGAACCCGTAGGGTCCGCACGCTTAACGTTCTGTGACGATTTGTATTATGAGTTATGTGATTTGATGACCGAAGTTTGTCTGGAGTCTCGGATGAGATCGGGGACATGACGAGGAGTCTCGAAATGGTCGAGACGTAGAGATCGATATATTGGAAGGCTATATTCGGACATCAGAAAGGTTTCGAGTGATTCGGGTATTTTTCGGAGTACCGGAGAGTTACAGGAATTCGTATTGGGCCTTAATGGGCCATACGGGAAAGGAGAGAAAGGCCTCAAGGATGGTCGCACCCCTTCCCCATGGACTGGTCCGAATTGGACTAGGGAAAGGGGGCGCCCCTTCCTTCCTTCTCCTTCTCCCTTCCCTTTTTCCTATTCCAT
The DNA here is from genome assembly GCF_002162155.2 of Triticum dicoccoides. Taxonomy (NCBI): domain Eukaryota; kingdom Viridiplantae; phylum Streptophyta; class Magnoliopsida; order Poales; family Poaceae; genus Triticum; species Triticum dicoccoides. The sequence continues at coordinate 113,105,508 of NC_041386.1, read as the reverse complement.
GTGGGAGGTGGAATCCTACTCGGACTAGGGAGTCCTAGTAGGACTCCACACTTTGGGCGCCCCTTATGAGGGCCAGCCTCCTCCTCCCTCCATCCTTTATATACGTGGCCAAGGGGCACCCCATAAAACAAGTTGATCATTGATCTCTTAGCCGTGTGCGGTGCCCCCCTCCACCATAATCCACCCCGGTCATATTGTAGCGGTGCTTAGGCGAAGCCCTGTTCCAGTAGCATCATCATCACCATCATCACGCCGTCGTACTAACGAAGCTCTCCCTCGACACTCTACTGGATCGTGAGTTTGTGGGACGTCACCGAGCCGAACGTCTGCAGATCGCGGAGGTACCGTACTTTTGGTACTAGGATCGGTTGATCATGAAGACGTACGACTACATCAACCGCATTGTCATAACGCTTCCGCTTACGGTCTACGAGGGTACGTAGACAACACTCTCCCCTCTCGTTGCTATGCATCACCATGATCTTGCATGTGCGTAGGAATTTTTTTGAAATTACTACGTTCCCCAATAGTGGCATCCAAGCCAGGTTTATGCGTTGATGTTATATGCACGAGTTGAACGCAAAGGAGTTGTGGGCGTGGGTATATACATATTGCTTGCCGTCACTAGTTGATTCTTGATTCGGTGGTATTGTTGGATGAAGCAGCCCAGACCGACATTACGCGTACGCTTACGCGAGACTGGTTCTACTGACGTGCTTCGCACACAGGTGGCTGGTGGGTGTCAGTTTCTTCAACTTTAGTTGAATCGGATTCAATGAATAGGGTTCTTTCTGAAGATCAAAAAGTAATCACTATAGCGCGTTGTGGTTTTTGATGCGTAGGTAAGAACGGTTCTTGCTCAGCCCATAGCAGCCACGTAAAACTTGCAACAACAAAGTAGAGGATGTCTAACTTGTTTTTGCACGGCTTGTTGTGATGTGATATGGTCAAGACATGATGACATATAAGTTGTTGTATGAGATGATCATGTTTTGTTGAAGTTATCTGTAACTGGCAAAAGCCTTATGGTTGTCTCTTTATTGCATAAGATGCAAGTGCCAAATAATTGCTTTAATTTATCGCTATGTGATAGCAATAGTTGCAAGAGCAATAGTTGGCGAGACGACCATGTGATCACACGTTGATAGAGATCAAGATGATGGAGATCATGGTGTCATTCCGGTGACGATAGAGATCATGACGGTACTTTGGAGATGGAGATCAAAGGCGCAAGATGATCATGGCCATATCATGTCACATATTTTGATTGCATGTGGTGTTTATCCTTTATGCATCTTATTTTGCTTAGTTCGGCGGTAGCATTATAAGATGATCTCTCATTAAATTTCAAGGTATAAGTGTTCTCCCTGGGTATGCACCGTTGCGACAGTTTGTCGTGCTGAGACACCACGTGATGATCGGGTGTGATAAGCTCTACGTTCACATACAACAGGTGCAAGCCAGTTTTGCACACGCAGAATACTCGGGTTAAACTTGACGATCCTAGCATATGCAGATATGGCCTCGGAACACTGGAGACCGAAAGGTCGAGCGTGAATCATATAGTAGATATGATCAACATAACGATGTTCACCATTGAAAACTACTCCATCTCACGTGATGATCGGACATTGTTTAGTTGATTTGGATCACGTGATCATTTAGATGACTAGAGGGATGTCTATCTAAGTGGGAGTTCTTAAGTAATATGATTAATTGAACTTTAATTTATAATGAACTTAGTCCTGATAGTATTTGCATAACTATGTTGTAGATCAATAACTATGTTCTAGTCACTATCACCAAGTTACTAGAACTTTGTGATGAACTATAATATGCAAGGGATAATGGAAACGATTCCCAAAGCTCTTCGCGATGCTGAAATCGGCGAAGGTAGAAATCAAGAAAAAGCATCAAGTCTTGATGGTTGACAAGACCACTAGTTTCAAGTAAAAGGGCAAGGGAAATAAAGGGAACTTCAAGAAGAATGGCAAGCAAATTGCCACTCCCATGAAGAAGCCCAAAGCTAGACCCAAGCCTGAAACTGAGTGCTTCTACTGCAATGGAAATGGTCACTGGAAGTGGAACTGCCCTAGATACTTGGCGGATAATAAGGATGGCAAAGTGAACAAAGGTATATTTGATATACATGTTATTGATATGTAATTTACTAGTGTTTATAGCAAACCCCTCGGTATTTGATACTAGTTCAGTTGCTAAGAGTAGTAACTCGAAACGGGAGTTGCAAAATAAACAAAGACTAGTTGAGGACGAGGTGACGATGTGTGTTGGAAATGATTCCAAGGTTGATAAGATCACCATCACACACTCCCTTTACCTTAGGATTAGTGTTGAACCTAAAATAAATTTTATTTGGTGTTTGTGTTGAGCATAATATGATTGGATCATGTTTATTGCAATATGGTTATTCATTTAAGTCAAAGAATAATTGCTATTCTGTTTACATGAATAAAACCTTTTGTGGTCATACACCCAAGGTGAATGGTTTATTGAATCTCGATCGTAGTTATACACATATTCATAATATTGAAGCCAACAGATGCAAATTTAATAATGATAGTGCAACCTATTTGTGGCACTGCCGTTTAGGTCGTATTGGTGAAAAGCGCATGAAGAAACTCCATGTTGATGGACTTTTGGAATCACTTCATTATGAATCACTTGATGCTTGCGAACCATGCCTCATGGGCAAGATGACTAAGACTACATTCTCCAGAACAATGGAGTGAACTTACTTATTAGAAATAATAAATACTAATGTATGCAATCCGATAAGTGTTGAGGCTCGCGGCGGGTATCGTTATTTTCTGACCTTCACAGATGATTTGAGAAGATATGGGTATATCTACTTAATGAAACATAAGTATAAAACATTTGAAAAGTTCAAAGAATTTCAGAGTGAAGTGGAAAATCATCGTAACAAGAAAATAAAGTTTCTATAATCTGATCGTAGAGGCGAATATTTGAGTTACAAGTTTGGTCTTCATTTGAAACAATGTGGAATAGTTTGGCAACTCACGCCACCTGGAACACCATATCATAATGGTGTGTCTGAACGTTGTAATCGTACTTTATTGGATATGGTGCGATCTATGATGTCTCTTACCAATTTACCACTATCGTTTTGGGGTTATGCATTAGAGACAGCTGCATTCACGTTAAATAGGGCACCACCTAAATTCGTTGAGATGACACCGTATGAACTATGGTTTGGCAAGAAACCAAATCTGTCGTTTCTTAAAGTTTGAGGTTGCGATGCTTATGTGAAGAAATTTCCAACTGATAAGCTCGAACCCAAATCGGAGTAGTGCGTCTTCATAGGATACCCAAAAGAAACTGTTGGGTACACCTTCTATCACATATCCGAAGGCAAGATATTTTGTTGCTAAGAATGGATCCTTTCTAGAGAAGGAGTTTCTCTCGAAAGAAGTGAGTGGGAGGAAAGTAGAACTTAATGAGGTAATTGTACCTTCTCCCGAATTGGAAAGTAATTCATCACAGAAATTAGTTCCAGTGATTCCTACACCAATTAGTGAGGAAGCTAATGATGATGATCATGAAACTTCAAATCAAGTTACTACCGAACCTCGCAGTCAACCAGAGTACGGTCCGCACCAGAGTGGTATGGTAATCCTGTTCTGGAAGTCATGTTACTAGACCATGATGAACCTACGAACTATGAGGAAGCGATGATGAGCCCAGATTCCGCAAAATGGCTTGAGGCCATGAAATTTGAGATGGGATCCATGTATGAGAACAAAGTATGGACTTTGATTGACTTGCCCGATGATCAGTGATCTTCCTGCTCCAGCTGCCCAAACCAGCGTCGGCGGGACTGCCTGCTCCCTCCTCCCGTGGTCGGCTGTGGTACCACCAGGCCATCCCTCTACCCACCCGCACCTCCTGTTATTTTCCGGTGACGTCAGCCTCACCCCGCAGCCGCTAGTCAGCCCTCGTACTCCCCTCAGCGTGGGTATTCACTGTTGTGGCTTCGTCGGCTCTGGGTCATTCCCTTCCTGGGCCTCGTCGTCGTCCACCGCGTTGGTGCTCTCGGCGCGGCGTGGTCAACATGGTCAACAAACAACAACCATCGGAAGAGGGATGTAAGTGGAGAGGCTGACGGTAGGGACCCACACAAGCAAGTACCTCCTTATTACACAAAAAATGATTGCTCCTGCTGACAGCTGCGACCCATCGGCTGTATCTTCGCACGAAAGGAAGTGCCTCCTTGTTATGCGAAAAAAACTATTCCTCCCGATGACAGCTGGGACCCGGAAAATTTGGTGGCTGACTTGTGGGCCTACTAAGCTGACGCGTACGTAGGGCTTTGCCAACTTAATCAACAAATGATTCTAGCAGCTGGACCGTTGGATGTTAATCTAACAGTTGTGCTGCTTCTTCAACCTCTGATCTTGCTCATGTCTCCCGTGGGCGGCAATGCTGCCCGCGCACCCGAACCAGTCAAGTTTCCCGCTCCTCTCCATCTGCGACTCCACTGCCGCGTCTTCCCCATCTCCGGGTCCTTCTAGCGCGGGCCTCGCCGTCGTCCATCGGTCTTGGTGCGCTCGGCACGGTGTGGTCAACGTGGTCAACAAACAAGAGTCATCGGAAGATGACTGTACGTGGAGAGGCTGATAGTGGGGACGCACCACGCCCATGGACGCATGCATGCAACTGCATCCTTTTTACCCTGAAAATAATGTTTTCTCCCCCTAACAGCTGGGACCCACCAGCTACATCTTCGCACACAAGGAAGTGTGTCCTTATTACGTGCAAAAATAACGATTCCTCCACCGGACAGTTGGGAGCCGTCAGCTATATCTTCGCACGCAAGGAAGTGCCTCCTTATCCTCCCTGACAGCTGGGACCCATGTGGTTGAACCGTACGTAGGGTTGTCTCTCTGGTAGCGGACGTGTATGTACATACTGGTCGATCGGTCTCTCTGTAAGAAAGAACCGTGGCCGAGCAAAGAGCGGCACATGTGACATAGCAGTTGAGGTAGTCCTGTATAAATCATGTACATGTACGTACATCCACGCTTCAAGAAAGTAAATACGACTATGTATGTACATATAGGCGGGGTCTTAAACGCGTACAACGTCGGCGTCCTGTTCATCGGCAGCCAACCGGCTAGGTCGGAACGGAGAAACTACGTCGTGTTCATCGGGAGGCAACGGAATGCGTCGTGCTCATCGGGAGCCAACCGGCTTGGATAGAACAGCCGAAACGAGCTGCATACCACAGAACGGATGAAACGGCCTTCTGTTCGTCCGCATGGTCGAAACGGGGTCATGTTCATTGGGAAGGGTCTGGCATACCGCAAAATGGAGGAAACAGACTTCTGTTCGAGTGCCTACGGTCCAAACAGGGTGTTGTTGATCGGGAGGGGTGTGGCGTACCGCAAAACGGAGGAAACGGACTTGTGTTGGAGCGCCTACGGTCAAAACGGGGTCCTGTTCATCAGGAGGGGTGTGGCGTATCGCAAAACGGGACTCCACGGGGTCGTGTTCATCCACCGTCTACTGCCTCGCTCCAGCATCCACGGACTACTGATCATCCACCGTCGATGTCCTCCAGCCTCCACCTGCTACTGTCCATCCACCGTCGACTTCCTCCTGCCTCCACCAGCTATTGTTCATCCACGGGGGCCTGTTCATCCAGCCTCCACCGGCTACTATTCAACCAGCCCTCCACGGGGTCCTGTTCATCCACCCCCAACCGACTCGGGTGTGAGCGGCCTCCTCGATCGGGGTCCTGTTCATCCAGCGGCACCGGCCTACTACTACTACCACGGGGTCCTGTTCATCCAACCCCCACCGGGAACTGTTCATCCAACCCCCAACAACGGTCATTGTTCATCAAGAGGCAGCAGGTTCAATTGGCTTCAGTTAGTAGCAGTAGCGAAGGAATCATTTGAGTTCAGTTAACAGCCAAGGGATCGATCGCTCGGGTTTAGTAATGTAGCTAGTGCAATCGCTCGGGTTCCGTAAGCGAACGCCTCGCTCGGGTTCAGTTAGAGCCCAACGCCTCACACACACGCGTGTACGTGTATGAGAGAAACGCGCAAACCCCCGTGCATCGCTCGGCCCCGACCACCCACCGTAACCGGGAACTCCTTGATATTTTCCTCGCCCTCGCTTCTACCATGATTTTTTTTCTGTCATGGACGGCCCAAAGAATGTCATGCAGGTGCGCCCCCGGTCCGCCCAGGACGAAAAGCCCATTTTCTGTCATGATTTTTTTGTCATAGAAGTAGGAGCCCACCACATCTGTAATGATATGTGCTTTTGTCACAATTATCATCATAGAAGTGTCATAAGCATGACAGTAAAAAAATTCGTTCGGCCCAAAATGTCACGGATGTGTCTATTTTTGTAGTGTACTCTTTATGACTATGTGTTAATATTTTGATGTGTTGTTGTTTACAAGAAAGTGTTGATGTTTATAGAATGTGTTGTAGTTTATAAGTATGTATTGATGTTATTATGTGTCGTTTTTTATAAATTATGATCATATGTTGTTGTCTATGATTATGTAATGCTCAAATATATGTTACACAAATGTGGGTAATTTTACCCGCGGGTAACCGTTTACCCTGTCGGGTGATGGGTATGGGGGAAAATTATACCCATTAGTGGGTATGGGTACTGGTGATGGGTAAGCCGAAATAGGATGGGTAAGGGTATGGGGTGGCTCCACCCATACCCAAACCCTGCGGGTGCCATCCCTAGTGGCGTAGATCATGTTCACCATTTTTATCTCAGGAGGGAACTACTTCTGGCCTCCATTGTTCGGCCCGTGAGGCTCATTGTCATCCTCGCTGCGGGGGCCCTTGCCTTGCTCCTCGACTGTGAGTTTGTCGGCCTGTTTAATCACCCAACAGCTACGGTTGGTGTGGTTAGCAGGTTTGTTCGGGGTGCCATGGATCTGGTAAGGTCTAACCAGGATTTTGTCGAGTGCGGTTGGGTCTTCCCTGTTCCCTTTAAAAGGTTTCTTCCGCTGACCGGATTTGGAGTTACTGAATCCGGCATTCACTGTCATATCCTCGGCTTCACCGCTATTGTGACGACCCTTATTTTTGTTGCGTCATAGTTTCCTGTTTCCGTCCCAGACTTCCAAGGTACCTGGGTCTTCTGGGTTGTTGCTTCTATGAGCCAACGAACTATCTTTGCCCGCACAAAAGTGGGTCATGAGTGAGGTAAGGGCCGACATCGTCCTTGGTTTTCTTGGCCGAGATGACGAGCTAGCCATTCGTCTCGGATGCTATGCTTGAATGCGGCTATCGCCTCGGCATCCGGACAGTCGATGATTTGGTTCTTTTTGGTTAAGAACCGATTCCAAAATTGTCAGGCTGACTCTCCGGGATGTTGGACCACATGGCTCAGGTCATCGGCATCCGGGGTTGAACATAAGTGCCTTGAAAGTTGGCTCGGAAAGCATTCTTCCTAGCTCCCTATGGATTTTTTAGAGAGGCTATTCGGCCAATGCCTGGCTGGTCCTTTGAGCTTTAGTGGTACATATTTTATGGCGTGGAGATCGTCTCCTCGAGCCATATGAATGTGGAGAAGGAAATCTTTGATCCACACGGTCGAGTCCGTCATCCCATCGTATTGCTCGATGTTTACGGGTTTAAACCCTTCGGGGAACTGATGCCGCATTACCTCATCCGTAAAGCACATTGGGTGAGCGGCGCCCCTGACCCGAGCTATGTCGCGCAAGAGATCGGCTGCCATCTGGGCCCGGTATTGCTCCCGAGCTCTATCATTTAGGTCGCGCCAGGCTTGGTATTCGTCCTGTCCAGTGGGAGTGTACCCTCTAGATCCATAGATGGATCTTGTCTGACCAGCTCTAATGGACAGGTCGTGTCGTATATCGTATTCGTATTCTGGCTGTGCTACCTCCTTGCCTTTATGACGATGGGTAGCGGGTGGGTATTCGGCCTCTCCAGCCGGCCTGTCCCGTCCTCGAGGGGGCGATCGGGCTGGTCAGCCTAGGTATATCTTGGTGGTGCGGGCTCAAGGGCCTCATCGTCAAATTGTCGCAGTATTTTCCGCTTTGGGTAGCTTTTGGTTTGCCGTTCATAGTCATACCCTTCTTCGATTGCCAGGACTTTTGTCCATCTATCGTTGAGGGTGTTTGATTCGGCTTTCAGTTGTTGCTGCTTCTTCTTCTTCAGGCTTCGTGTAGTGGCTATAAGTTGCCGCTTGAACTTCTCCTAGTCCAGTGGGTCCTCAGGGACAATGAAATCCTTAGCTCCAAGGCTTGCATCCTCTTCGGAGAGAGGGAGGTAGTTACTGTCCTTGGAGTCATTGGGGTCCTCATGGTTATACTGTCCCTCATGCCCCTCCGAGCCACCAAGCTGTTCCTCGGGGGCGGCGGGGTCGCCGAGGTCATCCATATTGTCCGGGGTATCATCTTCCCTGGTGCCCATGTTGCTTTCCTTGCCCCTGCGCCCCTTGGATCGTCGGCGTTGTCATTGGCATTTGGGCGGCTCCTCGCCGGGCTTATCGCCATCTTGTTTGGGGGTGCCATCGTTGTTCTCCTTGGGGGTGTCGACCATATAGACATCATAGGTGGAGGTAACCACCCACCGTCTGGTGATGGAAGGGGTAGTAGTAGTGTGGGCCATGGCTTCGACATCTTCATCCATGTCGCCGGCTTCCTCAGAAGCGCAGTCCAGCATGTCAGTTAAATCTTCGAAAGTGGCTACCAAGTGGATGGTGGGTGGGACATAAAATTCCCTATGGCCCGCCTCAAGACCAAGCCGAGCGTAGGTCGAGGATGGGCCGTCCATGATGGTCATTGTCTGGATCTGATCTAGCATCTTGTTTAGCAGGGTGAGACTGGCTGGATTGGTATATGGGATTTCTTCTGAGTCGACCTCCGGTATGATGGTGCGAGGGGTGAGTCCAGCCAGGGTTGACTCCTGGTGTTCGGACGCCTAAGTCGCACTCAGGCTTGAACTTCGATCTGAGGTAAGAAAGGCGAGTCCGGCGGGTTGACTCCCGATCTTCTGACAAGAGGTCGCATCCAGGTTTGGAGCCGGATCTGAGGTGAAAGAGGCGAGTCCGGCCAGGGTTGACTCCCGATCTTTAGACAGAAAGGTCGCATTCGGGTTTGGAGTCGGACCTGAGGTGAGAGAGGTGAGTCCGGCCGGGGTTGACTCTCAATCTTCGAATGTAGAGGCTGCATCCGGGTTTAGAGCTGGATCCGGGGTGAGGGCCAACCCAGGGATTGGATCGAAAGGAGATCCTGAAGTTGAAGCTTCAGGGTCTTGGGGGGGCCTCACGCAAAGCTGAGAAAACGGTGAAGATGAGGTTGCCCCGAGTGACGGTGATGTACTCTAGGTTACCGAACCTGATCTGGTACTCAGGGGCGAAGCTGTCGACCTGGTCGAGATGACTTGCTAAGTTAGCGTGCAGAATGATGTTGCTGAACGCAAAAAGCTGGCCGGGGACGAAGATGTCCTCGCTGTTGATGCCATCTCCGATGATCAGGCGAGCCATCGATCCTTCAGCGATCTCACAACTGAACTCTCAATGAAAGCACCAATGTCGGTTTCAAAACCGGCGGATCTCGGGTAGGGGGTCCCAGGCTGTGGATCTTGGATCAATGGGGAACAAGGGACGAAGGACACGATGTTTACCCAGGTTCGGGCCCTCTCGAAGTGGTAAAACCCCACGTCATGCTTTCTTATATTAGAGTGTATAGGTTAATTACAGAGTCGATCTACCGTGAGATTAGATGAACTAAACCCTACGTGAGTAGGATAATGGTTGTTCTTCTAGCCTCTACGGACTAAACCCTCTGGCTTATGTAGACACTAGGGGTACTAGGGTTACACATGGTCAGTTAAAAGGAAGGAATAATCATGTTGCTTCTTATCTTGACTTGGAGGACACACCAAGGCATCAAAGATCTCCTGTCCGGATATGGAGTCGCCTCATAGTTCGGCCTTCTAGTAGGTGCAGTGCAGCCCACCTGTCTGACCCATAAGAGATAGGCCGGCAGCCTGAGGACCCCCTACTACGGTACTCCCTCACTAGCCATACAAACACCAAGAAGCCATAGAGAACCAAAATTTTCCAAAAAAAATCTAGATGGGGGTACATACCCCTCCCCAATTCATCACGTTATAAAAAAACTTGACAAAGTACAAACCAGATGGTTCCAGCATGTAAATAGGGTGGTCATCATCTTCATTGGGGATGTAATTACGTAGCACAACTAACAACTCATGCCGTCTAACTAGAAAGTCAGCATCCACACACCTTCTGAATGTGATTTTAAGTGTGCAACCATCGCAGACTTGGGAAACACTACAATGTTGTTGTTGGAATATTTCAAACACATCCCAGAACCTAGTTTTCAGTGTCATCCCTCCAGCCCAGATATCATGCCAAAAGCTAATGTGAGTCCCATTTCCCAACATCCATTTATAGAAAGGCCTAACCCCGGAAAGGGCCCAAGTAATCCCTTTCCAAAATGGGGAGCCAACATTAGTTCTGCACCAAAGAAGATTAGGTTTATCGGTACTATACTTATGCTTCGATAGGGCAATCCAATTTTTATCCCCTCCCCTAAGGGACGAAGAGGCCAACAAGGCTAGGTTGAACTCCCTAACGTTAACCACACCCAAGCCCCCCCCCCACCAAAGATATTTTGGGGGATACAAATCCCCAATTGGCAAGGTGGTACCTGTGCACATCTCCCAAGTTACCCCAGAAAAATGGGCCTTCTGAGAAATAATAACTCTAATAGCCCATTTAGGACATTTTATTATAGACATGAGATACATTGGAATGCTAGCAATACAAGTTTGTAAAAGAATGGGCTTACCCACATGGCTCAGTAATCTGCCCCTCCTACCACATATCCTCTTAATGATCTTATCAATAATAGGTTGAATGTCCTCCTCCTCAACTCAAGGCAGTGTAGAGGAACTCTTAAGTATTTAAGAGGGAAAGACCCAATTTTAACACACAAAATCTAGGAAAGTAGTTTAGCAGAAGCATTAGCAACATTGATGGTCAATTGAGCACATTTATCATATTTAATTCTCATTCCAGATATCTGATCTAAACAAGAAAGTAACCACTTTAAGTTTTTTTTGCATAGGCGGGGTCAGGATCTAAAAACAGAATTGTATCATCGACACATTGTAAACTGATCAGACTCATAGGTATTATATAAGGAATAATCCCACGAATAATATTGGCTATAATAGCTTTGGCTAGGATCCTAGAGAAAGCATCTTCAACATGGTTAAAAAAGTATGGGGGAGAGGGGGTCTCCTTGCTTGAGCCCTTTCCCCCAACAAAGTATGGACCATTAGTATCATTGATTCTCACACAAAATGAGCTTTCTTAAAGTATGGACAAGATCCAACCAATCCATTTGTTGCCAAACCCTCGGGAAGTTATCATTTCTACTAGAAAGTCCCAATTAACTCGATCATAAGCTTTTTCATAATCTAACTTGAGGACAACCCCAAGCCTACTAGAACTATGCACCTCATGAATTGCTTCATGGGCTGTAACCACGCTTTCTAGAATGAATCTAACCCAGAAAAAAGCAGAATGATAAGGAGACAAGAGTCTTTGACCAAAAGGAGACACTCTATTGGTCATGGTGTTGCTAAAGATCTTAACGAAGCAGTTACTAAGGCTAAAAGGCCTAAACTTCCTCATGTCCTTGGCATCAGGCTCTTTGTGTATCAAAGTTAAAATGAAGTAGTTAAGCCTTCGAATATCCAAAGAGTCATTTTCAAAATCCCTGGCCAATGTCATAATGTCTTCTTTGATCAAATTCCAGAAGTTTTGGTAGAATAAAAAAGACAAGCCATTTGGGCCAGAGGCCCCACTTGCATATGATCCCATTATAGCTTATTTCCACCACCACCATCCTCATCTGTCGAGACCCATCTCCTATTCTGATCTCTCACACAAGGACAAGGAATAAGTTACCGTAACAACAAGGGACTGGGATGCCACCGTCGACAAAGAGCAGGCGATGGTCTTGGTTAGGAAGAGAGTGCGGGCGCGAGGAGTTGCATGATGTGTTATTCGAGCCATTAGTCGTCGAAGACATGAGGAAAACAACAGTGAGCTCCATGACGCTTGCGGCATGTCTTCTCCCAACCTGACTATGCATGTGGCAGCAGGGAAGATAGGCCGATGAGCTCCCGCATCCGCCATGAGATCGGCTCGAGTTGAGGTTTGCAGCAGGAGAGGGGGAGGAAAAGAAGAAATCGGAGTGGGATGAGCGTGCGGAGAGGCGGATGTGTGCGGCAGCATGCCAGATTGCAAGGCGGAGGTGTGCTACAGAGGCAGCTATGGGGATTGAGTCGAGAGTTGCGGTTGTGCTCCTCGAAGAGCTCCTCGTGGGAACTGTATCCAAATGCTGGTTTTCAACCACTTGTAAAATACTGGGATCTTCCGTGGAACAGTAAAATACACCTGTATGATATTTCCAGGTGTATAATTTTACATGGCTCTCAATCGGGGCCTTAAGCTATCAAGGCCGCGGTCCGCCCATCAAGGCAACCATAGTTCTATGTACCTTCAAGATGAATTTGCTCTAGTAGAGGCACGATGGGAAACAAAGCATCAACTCCCTTATGTGAAACGATGCTAAGAGCATTGCATCTCTCAAAATAGACTTTCGTCCCACTTCATATATAAAGCACAGCTCTAAACGATACATGATGTTAAGAAAATCCTCAAAAACTGATCAAAAGTGAAAAGAATAAGAGAGAACACACAAGACGCTAAAAATGCAGAAAAATGCACTACCGAACACCACCAAAATGCCGCAGAGGAAAAACGCAGGAGATACGCTGCCACTGATAGCCACCCACACATTGATGACGCCCCAAGAAGATAACGCCCTCAGGCGCCGCACCATTGCGTCAACTAAAGCAGACGAAGCCTTCACCCTAAGTGCCTACGGGAGGGAAAGGACCAAGGCGGCGCCCCAAGAGGAACGACGCATCCGAAGGCATCACCGCCGCTGGCGCTAAGACACTAAGCTTCCCCCATCGATGGCGCTAAGACACTAAGCTCCCCACACATCGATGACGCCCCCAAGAAGATAACGCCCTCGGGCGCTGCACCATCGCATCAACTAAAGCAGAGGAAGCCTTCGCCCTGGGTGCCGAGGGGAGGGGGGGACCAAGGCGACGTCCCAAGAGGAACGAGGCACCCGAAGGCATCACCGCCGCTGGCGCTAAGACACTAAGCTTCCCCCACCCACCACCATGTTGCGGGAACAGGTCAAAGACCAACCCCGACGAGGGACCACCACGACAGGTCGAGTACTCCAGATCCAGATTGAGGCTAACCTGACACCGCCGGTGACAGTTTGCGAGGACCATCGGCCACCGCGCACGCCGACACACACATGCCCAAAAAACTCATCTTGCCTCTATTTATTTTGGGGTAGGGGATATATAGGGCACTCTATTGCACTCCCAACTCCCGCCTCCTACCGTAGGTCACATTGCCACGCCAACAGCCAGACCCCGCCAAATCACCCCGCGTCTCACCATCGTTCCATTCTTTCGTTGCCTGCCCTTGCACTACCTCACCTCCCACCCCATCATCACCGTCAAAGACAATGCAGACATCACTCCTCCATCCCTCGTTGGCGCAGCACTACCTCTTCCCACCATTGCCACCTTTGTAGCTATCCCATCCATGTACAATCGTGTTGCCACTGAAGATGGTGCGGGCAATGCTCCTTCTCCCCTCGTCTGCGCCTAACATTGCCGCCACCTAACAACCCCATCTCTACACAAACGCGTTGCCCCGCGCGCCCAGGGTGCAAGGGCACGATCAGCCGTGGAAAAAGGCGGCGGCTCCAATGAGGTCCTCTCTTCCCTGATTGGGTTGGACAGCGAGAGCGAGAAAAGGAAGAAAAGAAAAATATGTAACCCACCCAAGAGTGTGTACCATGTGAAAAAAGAACTATAGAGCTTCATCCTGGAGTCGGCCCTCTAAAACCATCATAGAGGCTCTAGAGAATTTGTTAGAATAGCTCATCCTGGAATGCGTTGGTACAAATACCGGCCAGGAAATCAATCCTAGCGCCATTCACTAGGGCCTGCACATGCCCTAATAGGCCGATCTGGCACAGCAATTATCTCTAAACCACATGGAGAATCGAAGATATCATAACAACACAGCGGCAGTGGCTTTCTCAATAGTCAGAACACATCCACAAAATCTGTAGGAGACAAAATCAGAAATAACACATCTAGTAAAGTGGCCTGAACAGCTTGGACTTCAGATAATCTACATGGTTTCAGAAATATAGTCTGATGTGAGTATATGAAGATTGTACGACACCAGGTCTACACTTTAATCTCTATATAGACTCCACAATAAATTAAAATATATGGAGAAACCTTGCAGACGTAAGGCAGAAATGTTCATAACGTCAGAGGAAGAGCAACATAGTAAAGTCACCAAAAGTCATTTATTCTCTATAAGATTCATTCATAGGATGTCATAATAATAATAATAATAATAATAATAATAATAATAAAACTCGCAAGGTTCTAGCTAAATCCAATATAGTTTTATTCTGTATAAGTAACAAGTAACTCATAAGTCCAATCGGTAAAAATTCCACAACCTAAAATAAGAAAGAACGGCTATCTAGTTCCCAAAAATCCCTGTCCAGAAAAGAAAATGGAAGGTTCTTGGCCTGGTTGTGAACCCTCTCAGTTGGCGTTTACACCGGTAGAGTCGAGGAAGCCAGGGTGTAGGGCCTCCAGATCCTCAGGCTTATTTTTTGCCGCTTGCTGCCCTTGGAGAGCTTGCACACACTCGTTAACTTTTGCAGACAAGGTATCCTGCGAATTCAGCATCGAGAGCAAATAAGAAGTATCCAGCTCCAGCAACATTCCAGTGATCTTACTGGCCAGATCAGGCTGCAACAGACAGGGCATACCAAGTTAGTGCAACTGCTAGGTCCCTCAGTTATTGGTTTTGAAAGAAGCAAAATAAGGGATTAAAGTAGATGAGGAATTACATGATATCTCTCGACCAGTGGATATATCCTATTCCCGAGCATATCCCTTTGTTGTTCAGGTGGAGCAGCAGTCAGCAAGCTGGCAAAAGAATCATTCAGCGACGAAATAGGGCCGCCGTGATGGATGGCCAGGCCATTGCTCATAACATCAGGTGGAATGTACTTTGCATGAGCGAATTGCTGCATGACAGGTAGCAGTTTAAACTCTCCAAAAGGAAATAAATTATGCATAACTGGATCAGATAATGTTAACTATGTCCAAGGTAGTTCCCTGCCTAGCAATCCATGCTAGTGAAGTTCTGTCACAAGACAACGTCTAGGTAGTATAATTGAATTGGCAATAGTAACAGGTTGCACCTTAAACTCTTCAGAAGGAAAGAATTATCAAGTACTGTTAATTAATAAAGTGCTAGGTGGTAGCCTAACACTCCGTGTTAGTGAAGTTCTGCCACAAGACAATGTATACTTAGTATGATTGAATTGCCAATAGTAATTGGGG
>NC_041386.1:113045111-113089684 GCF_002162155.2 Triticum dicoccoides | reverse complement strand
AAGGAAAAGGATGACGTTTAAATAAGCCACAAAACAATATATTACCTTCTCGTTCCTTAAAAGTTGTTTTGCACATATGTATCTTTCAAAATCTTGACTATTATTATCTTCCAATTTTACTTAGATACTTGAAATACACATGTGTTTGTCTCAAAAAGTATGTTCACGCTATATGCCTTTGCTGAATTATACTGAAATGGAAAATTAGTGGTCAAAATAATCCGTGACAGTGTCAACAAAAAACTTTGCAACAAGATTGTTAGACTAACCACGATTTAAATAGACTAAAAATTAAAACATTTGTTTTCTCACTAAAAACCGTTTAACATTCGTTAATATTAGATATTTATAAAATGAAGTGATAAACATACCTGCCGGGACATGGACATGAAATCTTTAGCTGTCTGAGCGTGTGACACATAGTTAATAGTGTGGGGAAAAGTCATCATATTCCCGGTCATTCGTCCCCTATTGTTTCTGTACTGCCTTGGAGTATTTGGCATCTATGCAAAAATTAAAGTTAAGAAGTTTTAACCAGTTTTTTGCACTTAAAAAATGAATTTTGAGTAGAACAAGTCAGTGACATACGAGTGGTGCATGAATTTGTTGGATACTATGCGGCGAAGGGTACACATTCTGCCTCCATTCTTGGCCGAGCCCAATGGGTGGATACATGAAACCTTGCCTTGAAGGACCCTGGGGAAAGTGTGTACTGGGATGGGCAAAGTACACATGAGGATAACCTGTGGGGATCACAGGGCTTGCAGTTCCTGCCATCGTAGCAAGTTCAGCAAAACGTTGCTCTAGCCTTGCTTTTCTATCCTCTTTCCTTTGAGCAATAGCAACATACAATGGTTTGCCATAAAACATGACACCTGTTTTATTTCAAACAAAACAAAACATTCTCAGTGTCGTGATGTCAATGTATACATTCTTAGTATCGTGATGTCAATGTATAACTATAAGTCGCTGCAAAATAAATAGAGGATTACCACGCATGTTGCCTACGGCACACTTTGCTTCATCGGGTGTGCTATAACATACAAATCCGAATCCTTTGCTAATGCCCTTGTCATCACGCATAATCTTTACTGATGTAATGTTTCCAAATTCAGCAAAGCGCTCGCGAAGAGTATCATCTTCAACTTCATCACTAATATTTTTGATATACACATTGGACCCCTGTCAAAATTAAATACACATTTGTAAATGAAAGACGTGAATGCATATACGTGAATATATAGGATGGAACAACGAGGAGACATAAAAGAGATAATGATGGAACTTGCATTGCTCTTAGTGATTATTTCATTGCGCTTTTCCTCATGTAAGAGCTGCAAATATTGCTTTCTTTCAGCCTTTTTTTGAGCCCTTGCCACATACAAAGTTTTCGCTCCTAATAATGAAAATATGATTAACATTGTTAAGTAAAAATGCATCGACCATTAAAAGTTATTTGTGAAATGAAAAGCATGGCAGTAATATACATACCCAAAGCCATCCCATTCATGGTCTCTTTTGCTTTCTTGGCACTTTCTGGGGTTTTGAAACTAACAAACCCAAAACCCTTGGATGTTCCATCATCTCTCTTCATTATCTTCACACTAGTTACTTGACCAAACTGAGAGAACTTTAATTTAATAAGTTCTTCTGTCATGTCATCATCTATATTCTTCATATACAAGTTAGTGTACTTGTCATCATTATTGGCGGATCGTTCGCTCTTCTTAACGAAATGAGCAACAAGCCTACACAAGATTGATCATTGTAAAACAAAACTATGTAAGTAGAAATGTTAAAAAAAGAAGACAAAATTAACATAAAATAAAGTCATGTACTAGTTGTATTACAGAAACATTGACTTACAACTCTCTGCCCTCAAAGTAAGAGTTGTTAAGAGTCTCTATTGCAATGTCTGCTGGCTCTTGTGCTGCAAACTGAACAAAACCATAGCCTCTACTTGTGCCATCCTCATTTCTAACAACTTTACAAGATAATATCTCTCCAAACTTGGAGAATAGTTCTTGAAGAATTACATTGTCAACATGATCCCCAAAGTTCTGTCAATTAATACCATATCAAGTTAGTACTTACATATGGCAATACAGAGTGAGAAATATTAGCATGAAGAACATATTTTATCTTTTTACCTTCACAAACACATTTCCAACGCCACTTCTCCTGGCATCGGGATCTCGATTTGACCACATTACTCTAATTGGTTTGTCCAATATAAGGCTATGATTCATCTGCTCCAAAGCAGTCGTTGCTGTCAACAGTTAAAAAACAAGTCAAAAGCCAATCAACTATCCCTCCATAAACAAAAGTAGTTTGGGCATAGGGCCGTTTGTTGAACAATGAAATCAGTAATAAGATAATGAAGGAAAGAGAGAACGAATAAATAGAAAAGTAGACAAGTTGTTGGTAAAACATACATTATACCTTCAATATATATATTTAAAAAAGAGTAAATTTATACAACAAGCATAGGAAAAACTGGAGAGAGCGACAAGACAGTAGTAATCAACTTATTCATTCACATTTCCATGGATCGGGCATTAACTTAAAAATTGGAAATTGTGCGTGCAGACAAAGTCTCCTAAATTATTATTTCTACCATCTTCAATGGAAAAGGAACTCAACTTTGAATAATCGATACCAATCTTTTGCTCCACATCACAATATATCACCGTGCATCTTAAACTTGTACAAAGGAGATGTACTAATAAACATAAATATTACTCTCTCTGTGAACCGGTTCAGCTAGCACCAGAACCAAGCCTCAAAGCCAAACATTGTTTCCTTGCTAACATTGCCGCAATCTCTAGTTTTGGAAGAGATACTAATTCATGCTTCTAGAAACACCAAACATGCATGTAAAAAGGATGGGTTGTAACCCAAATATGGCCAGTTCACGCACTCTCTCTTTCTTTCTCTCACACACACATGACACAAATACATTCCATACATGGTAAAATTTAAAGATTAACAATTACTCCCTCCGTTCCTAAATATGTCTTTTTAGAGATTCCACTACAAATTACATACGGATGTATATAGACATATTTTAGAGAGTAAATTCACTCATTTTGCTCCGTATGTAGTCCATAGTGGAATCTATAAAAAAAACTTATATTTAGGAACGGAGGGAGTAAATTGCATGTGACATACAAGCTCGAGATTAAGCAACGCATGGCAGTTATGTGATGGGTGCACTAGTTGCATGTTGAACAACCCAAACTATGCAATTCCCCCGGTTACCATAAGGGACCGATGATGGCTATCAATTCAAAAGTGGCAACACACTACAGCAACGAAAACGACAGTTGGATGACAACGACCCATATAGCTTGTTCAAACGCCATCAAAGATGTTTGATATATAATTAAACACGCCCACTTTGATGCCACGCAGAGATGTTTGATATATAATTAAACATACCTATTTTGTATAAATCCATGAAATAAGACCGCAATAAATAATGATAGGAAAAAACATGGCACCCCATATCGCTATCAAGGAAAAATCGAAATTGAAGATACACAGCGGTAGCTCACGGTGACATGGTAGAAAAGGAAAAAAATGAGATGGATGGATTGAGACAGTAGCGCGATAGAGAGCGTGTATACCATCGGTTTGGGAGAAGTAATTCACATAGCCGTATCTGAGCGACCTGCTAGTGGCGTTGTCGCGGCAGACGCGTACAGAGGTGACGGCGCCGACCTTGCTGAAGGCGTCGAAGAGGTGTTCCTCCTGTGCGTTCTCGTGGAGATCGCCAACGTAGAGCGCGGGCACCGTAGCGTTGGTTCCCGCGGCAGCCGGCGCCGCCTGATCATCGCTCGCCGCGGCCACGGAGGGCGCGGGCGTCTCCTCCGTCGGCACCTCCACCGCCTCCGGCGCCGCCGCCGCCATGATCGATCGGCTAGGGCTCTCGGCGCGTCGTCGTCCTAACTCCTAACGCAATGCGGGAAACGGAAACGACGGGTCAAAAAACCGCGAGGCGAGAGGAGGGGTCGGTTTTTGTTTGCCGAGCGACGGCCCCGCGTGCGTTTCGGCCCGTCCCGACCCCAGACCACCCGATGGCCACCCGGCTGTATCGCGTGCAGCGCCCACCCACACACCCGAGCCCTACCCGACCCGACTCGGCTACGAGTAGGACTCCTCCTGAGTCCTGACCCCTCGCTCCCTTTCCCAGTTTCCTCGCCCGTCCGTCCCGCTGCTGCTGCGCTGTGGGCCCGGGCTGTCGGCGTCGCGGGCAGTTCGGTTCGGCCGTTCGGCCACGCCTACCGTGAGGAGTCCCCGCCCTGCCCTCCCGCCGCGGGGAGAAATTACCAGCCTGCCATCGGCGCGGCCCCGGCGCGCCCAGGGGCACAAGCGTCCACCGCACGGTATTTGACCTCCCCCCTCGCTCGCTCGCTCGCTCCCCGTTCCGTGTCGGCGAGCCCTCCACCACCACCACCACCTCCTTTCCCCCTCCTCGCCCTCCCGCGGCCACCAACCGGCCCCGATCCCGGATCCGGCGCGGCAGATCCGGGGATCCCGGCGATGGCGTCCACGGCGGCGAGGCGGCTCAGGGAGCTGCAGGGGCAGCCCGGGAACAAGACGTGCGTCGACTGCGCGCAGAGGAACCCGCAGTGGGCCAGCGTCTCCTACGGCGTCTTCATGTGCCTCGAGTGCTCCGGCAAGCACCGGGGCCTCGGCGTGCACATCAGCTTCGTCCGCTCCGTCACCATGGACTCCTGGACCGAGCCGCAGCTCCGCAAGATGGAGGCCGGGGGCAACGACCGCCTCAACGCCTTCCTCACCGCGCGGGGCGTGCCCAAGGACACGCCCCACATCCCCAAGTACAACTCCAACGCCGCCGCCGCCTACCGCGACCGCATCGTCGCCCTCGCCGAGGGCCGCGCGTGGACCGACCCGCCCATCTTTAAGGAGACGCCCGGATCTGGCGCCCCTGCCCCCGCCAGGAGGCCGCCCTTGCCCGCCGGAGTAGGGGGCGGAGGCGGTGGCGGTGGCGGTGGATGGGACGATTGGGACGACGAGGTCCGTCCGGATATGCGTAGGAACCAATCGGCCGGATCGTTTGCTGGCGCTGCAGCGGATTCGGGGAGACAGCCGACGAGGTCCAAGTCCACTCAGGACATATACACCAAGCAGGAGCTTGAGGCGTCGGCGGCCAGCAAGGAGGATTTTTTCGCTAGGAGAATGGCGGAGAACGAGTCCAAGCCTCAGGGGATCCCTCCCTCTCAGGGCGGCAAGTACGTTGGCTTCGGATCCACCCCGCCGCCGTCGGCGAACAGGAACAACAACGGTGCTGCCCAGGGCGATGTCATGCAGGTCGTTTCCCAGGTAAACGAAACAGGTCATTGTTTTTTATGATATTATCAACTACTCCCTATATACCTGCAAACATAATACTACTAGTACATGATGTATAGTTTTGTGGTTAGAATCAACGAATCTCCAAACATTTCCCCAATACTGCAATAGTATTGGAAGAGCATATACTTGTGTTTTCAAAAAGGAAAATCTGCTATTTCATAAAATTGGTTTCTTCCGGGGATCCTATTACAGCAAGTCATGAATGGCTATATTGTCACCACTGTTAACTATGCATCACTGATATTGCCCCTGTTAGAGTTCTGGGACATCCACATCTTATACTTCATCGGATTTGTGAACCTCCCCTCGCATGTAGTTAAAGTGCCCCTTCTACCGTGTCTTCATTAAGCTATGCATATTGACATAGCTGTGGGATCACCATTTGTAGCCTGATCCTGATCATCAACAATTTCTCCTTATAGACTTAATGTGGTTTATTACTGTACCCCAGCCATTGTTTTTAAAGCGTCCCACCTTGGACGCTTAGGCGGTAAGGTGACCTTGCGGCGCCTTACAATTATGCCCGCTTTAGGCGCTTAGGCGTCGCTTAGGCGTCAGGGCAGTTGGTGCTCGCCTTAGTGCCTTATAAACGTCCCCAGCAGCACTCCTTCAGATTATATTAGCAAAGTACATCTGCATCCGTCATTTGGTTACTTAAGGTTATATTTTGTTTGGTGCCAAGCTTGAGATGTCATACTTGGGTCATGTGCATATATGGTTAGACAGTCATGTCATAATTGGACATTGTTTTGATTTCTGTTTAATCTCATGAGTATATGTTCCTTACCATTTTACCTTTTCAGGGATTTGGACGCCTTTCGCTTGTTGCAGCATCTGCTGCCCAATCTGCTGCTACTGTTGTCCAAGTTGGCACAAAAGAGATTCAATCAAAGGTACTTGCAATGCTTTGCCTGATTTGTGATATGCAAGAGTTGAATTTCCGTAGTCTAGTTGATCATGAAAAATGCTCTTTGTTCGCTGTGTTTAGCTAGTATCTTGATTAAATCTTGTTAGACTCTCCTGAATACTAATATGATAGGAAGGTGTCCTCCAAGCAAGGTTTGACATTGTAATAGTTATATGAACTGTCTTCTCTGTTTGGAGCAGTCTTAACTCAAGAATATTATTCTATTCATATTTATTTCTACTGCGCCTGATGTTCAGTATCTTGTCTTGTTTCACACTTCCACCCATGACTAGGCGCTGAGTGAGCATATCTTGTCATAATCCTTGTCTCAGGATATAGTGCATGCTGAATTTTAGATTATTTGTCGTGTTCTTTATTCTCATGTTACATCGATATTTGTCTTTTAAGAATGTTCCTTCTCTGGAATGCAGAT
This sequence comes from Triticum dicoccoides, assembly GCF_002162155.2. Taxonomy (NCBI): domain Eukaryota; kingdom Viridiplantae; phylum Streptophyta; class Magnoliopsida; order Poales; family Poaceae; genus Triticum; species Triticum dicoccoides. The sequence goes on along the minus strand of NC_041386.1, from coordinate 113,082,962 downwards.
GAGGGAAGGGGGTTATGATCAGAAGGTGAATGAAACTGTCAATGTTGTAACCAATAAAACTGCAGAGATAGGAAGCAGAACCTGGGGGATTATGAAAGGAGTGATGGCATTGGCGACACAAAAGGTAGAGGAATATGCCAAGGAAGGGGGAGTGGGCGGTGGCTGGGGTGATGATTGGCAACAAAGGGAGCAGCAGAACAACAGCAACGAGCCTTACCGCAGGTATGATCAGGAGACCAGCAACGGCAACGGCTGGAATTCTCCGCAAGATGGATCAGCGAAGAACCAGAACCACAATTCCAATTCTTGGGATGATTGGGATGACCAAGACAAGAAGGAAGAGCCTGCCAAGACAAGCCAGAGCAGCGACTCGTGGGCCGGCTGGGATGATGCGAAAGATGACGGTTTTGATAGTTACAGCCATCACAGCCCAGCCAACAAGGGTGGGAGCAATCAGAATGGAACTGCGGGCGGGTCATATTGGGCCGACGGCGGCTTCCGCTGATGCTGGTCTCTTTGTGAGAGCCATATACTTTGCAGAGTTATATGCCAGAAAAATGTGAGCGTGGTTATTATTTCAGGATACCTAAGTGTTGGAGAGTAAAAGAGTTTTTTTTTTGTAAGTTGTCTACAATTGTTATGTCTAGCGGCATGTTCATATGGCCAAGCCTCATTTGAAACTGCCATCCCCAGCTATTAAGAAGCGTCGAATTGAAATTGTAATCTACACATACATACTTCCCCTGCAGATTCTTTAGTCCTTGTGCTGATTTGTCGTAGTTGCAAGTGGCAAGAGGGGTGGCACATGCGCTGTCAATTTCTGCTGTATTATATATTGTGATCTTGTTGCCATTGCTTTTCTGGCGCCGATCCACCAGCTGATAAGGCACTGAGACCTTCGGTGCCTTTCTGGCCTTTGGTGCGACATGATTTGCCTTTCGATGGTTGATTCCAGGAAGGGGCTGACTGTGTGTCCACTTTTGGAAGGTCCTACACTGGAAAGAACGTATGGCACTTGATTCCAGGAAGGGGCTGACTGTGTGTCCCCTTTTGGAAGATCCTACACTGAAAAAAACGTGTGCCCTTATAATATCTGATTTGCTCATCTAACTCGTACACTATTTTATCAACCAAATGAACAAAATAAAAAATCGTCACAAATCTCCACATAAAAATTTAACGATGCAGGAGTGAGTTATTGCCCTTGTAATACTGGTATTTATGCCTTTATTATGATGGACATAAATACAATACTGTACTCTTATGAAACTGTAGTTTTGACCTAGAGCAGAGACCTCAAGTAGTCTACTTGCCCCATTTTTTGTTGTTGTGAATGTACTCCAGCATGCAATGATAATCCTATGTATTATCACAGTCCTCATGTGGAGAGACAGGTAGGGTACAGCGAGGAGGTGCACCTGCTGGGGCTTTTGCTTAGTTGGAGCATGTGCATGCCAACTTGTATCCAGAATTCGACCATGTGGTCCATGTGGGTCACTCCATGGATTCTCCATCACTGGTCCAGTATAAAATATCCCCAATAACCATTTGGCAGTGCAATAGGATTCTTAGAGTTCTCTGAGTATTGATGAAGACATTAAGTTTCTGTACCCTTTTTGTGATCTGGATCCTGAGCTCCACAAAACCTGATGATTATGTATGTGCATTGTTGTGTTCTGGAAAACTCGAGTAAATTTACGATAAAATTCAAACAGAAAGTCATGTGTAAAACGTGCTCCGAAAACCGTCGTAAAATGTAGAGTAAAATCGGGAGAGGTGAGAATTTGATAGTTTGAGAATGTACGAAGGATCTGAAGACTCAAAACCTAGATGTTGCATTGATGTCTTTATGCATCATTATCTTCTATTATTTACACTTCGTTAGAGATAGTAATTTTTATAGGAAATTGTTAGGTAGGAGTATAACCTAAGGCAACGTACTGAATAAGAATCTTTAGTTGCTTCAAATTTGAACGTAAATTTGCAACATTGAACTAGAGTTCCAAAATATTCATATTATTCTATTACAAAATTAAAATAATAAATAGTGAAGGTTGAACTAAAATAGTATTGAAGCATTGATTTGGCGAGCTCTAGCCAAACAATTTTAGACCTAGGTGAGAATCAATCTTGGCATCACACTATTCTCATTGAAAATTGCATTTCCAAACAAACACATAGCTTTATCAATTTCCAAACAAACAAAGCTTGACAGTTATTGGTTTTCCCGGACTCGTTGTGCAAAGGTGATGAAAGCAAATTATTATCCTCATGGGCATTTGTTGGACATTGTATTCCCTCAAGTGGCATCGGCTACTTGGCAAGGTATTGATGAAGGGTAGAACCCTAGTGGCCCGATCTTTCACGATAGGAGCGGAATCCCGCGAAGAACACGAAGAACACGAGGTGGAAAGAGAGGGAGAACACAAGGGGAACACAAGAGAAACACTAGACCAACAAGAATAAGTCACACATGTGCTAGATCCTCGAATACATAAGAGAAGATACACGATCCACGGACAACTAAGGACGATACAAGGGTAGCCGGTCTTCTCCGTGAGGATGTCTTGAATCCACGGGGGGATCTTCCCTTAGAAAGGGGGCTTGAATCCAAAGGGATCTTCTCCGAAGAGGCCGCGGTCTCTTGCACGGAGGAGACCCGATATGGATGAGCGTAGCTCTATCTCTCAAATGAGCTAAACCAACGCTGCCCCTAGTACGGAGCTAAGGGACAAGTATTTATAGTCCAAGGGGTAAGTTGGGGGATACATGGGGTGAAACCCCTTTCACTGCGCACAGGCAGGGCGGTAGTACCGGTCATGGGGGCGGTTGTACCGCTGGGCGCTCAGGTACTGGTTCCTGGAGGTACTTGCGGATGTGCTCAGCGGTTGTACCAGTGCTTGGGGCGGTTGTACCGGTCAGGTGGCTGTTACGGGGATAAACCGGTGCTGCACCGGCCTTGCACCGCTCGATCACAGAAGCTTGGCCGGTTGTTGGGCGATGGTTGAGCGGTTGCACCGCTTGTGGGTCTTCAGCGGTAGTACCGCTTGGTGTGGGCGGTAGTACCGCTCGGGCTGTAGCGGCTGGCTCTCCTTCCCTTGCTCCCGCGCGCACTTGGCCTTGGCCTGTTGGCTCTCCATGATCTCCTAGGATGGGCCTGAGTATGCACAAGGCCCGCGCTTGAGGTAGCATCCGTGTCTTACATGCGGAAAGGGAAGATTCGGAAAGGAGCGAGTTCACCTTGTGTCCAATGGCGTATGCTTGAGGTCTCAACATATGGGCACTAGGGGCTTGGGGAGAAGTCGTAGTGTACATGGGGATGATCATAGGATGCTCCACATCATCTCCCCTCCCTTGGGAAAGATCCGACCTCGGATCGAAAACCTCATCTCCATGGAAACGGTTGTCGTCGACGGACTTGTAGTTGGACGAAGTGGAAGACATGGCACAATCCAAGTACTCCAAGGTGTCTCCGGAGTGGTACACATGCAAAAAGAGCAAACACAAACGACACTTGGAAATACAATGGTTAGCGCACACAAGGTGTCCATCATGTAAGAATGAGTCCGTGCAACAAGATTGATCCTGACAAGGTGCATGAAGCTTATCAAGATTATCTAGAAAGATATGCAAATCATTCATGAGCGAAAATGCAATCATTGTGCACACATATGTGTTGTGAATGTGATCAATGCAACCACGGTGCAAAATCATGTCATAGAGAGACGGTGTATCAAAAGCATGAACATGGTAATTGGTGCTCAATGTGACTATGTGATCATGCAATTGATGGTGGGCAATATGATCATGATGTATGAATATGCCATCAAGAAAGATCACAACAAATTTTCTAAGGAAATGCACAAGCTCATATATCATGGGTGACATGGGAATACAAGATGCAACAAGGCAATCGTAATATGAGTCAATCCATGCATAAGATGAAAATTTGTCATGTGTATGATATGTCCATCGAGCATGACATGTGTGGGCACAATCAACAAGTATGGTATTCTGACTTTGGGTGAGGAAGATTTTATTTCTTTGCACTATAAGAAACACAGGTTGTTCTCACTTAAAACTGCGTATAGATTGGCGCTGAACCTAACGGACACTTATATGGAGTTAGGGAGTTCCGGTGGTGATGTAAATGGGGAAAGGAGGCTATGAAATATTATTGGAAGGCTTGGATCTCTCAGTAAAACAGAATTTTTGCATGGCGTGTTGCTACAGACAGTTTTGCGGTTCAAGATAACAGAGTTAAACACCATCAAACTGGAGGAAATATGCCCTAGAGGCAATAATAAAGTTGTTATTTATATTTTCTTATATAATGATAAATGTTTATTATTCATGCTAGAATTGTATTAACCGGAAACTTAGTACATGTGTGAATACATAGACAAAGAGAGTGTCACTAGTTTGCCTCTACTTGACTAGCTCGTTGAATCAATGATGGTTATGTTTCCTAACCATAGACATGAGTTGCCATTTGATTAACGGGATCACATCATTAGAGAATGATGTGATTGACTTGACCGATCTGTTAGCTTAGCACGATGATCATTTAGTTTGTTGCTATTGCTTTCTCCATAACTATACATGTTCCTATGACTATGAGATCATGCAAGATGCAACTCCCGAATACCGGAGGAACACTTTGTGTGCTACCAAACATTGCAACGGAACTAGGTGATTATAAAGGTGCTCTACAGGTGTCTCTGATGGTGTTTGTTGAGTTGGCATGGATCAAGATTAGGATTTGTCACTCCGATTGTCGGAGAGGTATCTTTGGGCCCTCTCGGTAATGTACATCACTATAAGCCTTGCAAGCAATGTAGCTAATGAGTTAGTTACGGGATGTAGCATTATGGAACGAGTAAAGAGACTTGCCGGTAACAAAATTGAACTAGGTATTGAGATACCAACGATCGAATCTCGGGCAAGTAACATACCGATGACAAAGGGAACAACGTATACCGTTATGCGGTTTGACTGATAAAGATTTTTATAGAATATGTAGGAGCTAATATGAGCATCCAAGTTCCACTATTGGTTATTGACCGGAGACATGTCTCGGTCATGTCTACATAGTTCTCGAACCCGTAGGGTCCACACGCTTAACGTTCAGTGACGATTGGTATTATGAGTTTATGTGATTTGATGCACCGATGGTTGTTCGGAGTCCCGGATGAGATCACGGACATGACGAGGAGTCTCGAAATGATCGAGCCGTAAAGATTGATATATTGGAAGGCCATATTCGGACATCGTAAAGGTTCCGAGTGATCCGGGTATTTTTCGAAGTACCGGGGAGTTACGGGAATACGGGAGTACATATGGGCCTTAGTGGGCTTTAAGGGGAAAAGAGGAGAAGCCACGAGGGCTGGACGCACGCCCCCCATGGGCCTAGTCCGAATTGGACTAGGGGAGGGGCTGCGCCCCCTCTTTCCTTCCCCTCCCCTTCTCCTTCCTTCCCCATCCTAGTAGGACTAGGAAAGGAGGAATCCTACTAGTAGGAGTAGGATTCCTCCCCCCTTGGCGCGCCTAGAGAGGCCGGCCGGCCTCCCCTCCCTCCTTTATATAAGTGGGGAGGGGGGCACCCTAGAACACACAAGTTGATTGTTCCAAGCCGTGTGCGGTGCCCCCTCCACCATAATCCACCTCGATCATATCATAGCAGTGCTTAGGCGAAGCCCTGCATCGGTAGCAACATCATCACCATTATCGCGCCGTCGTGCTGACGAAACTCTCCCTCGAAGCTCTACTGGGTCGTGAGTTCGTAGGACGTCACCGAGCTGAACGTGTGCAGATCGCGGAGGTGTCGTACATTCGGTACTAGGGATCGGTCGATCGTGAAGACGTACGACTACATCAACCGCGTTGTCATAATGCTTCCTCTTACGGTCTACGAGGGTACGTGGACGATACTCTTGTAATGCCCCGAGACCGATGTTCCAGGTGTCCTCCAGTTACTCGCTGTTGTTGCCTTGTCTTTTGCTTGCGTGTCGCATCTTGCCATGTCATCATCCGCATTGCATCTTCATGTTTTCAAAACGTGCATCCGTCCGGGTTTCCCTAGTTCCGTCTGTTGTCCGTTATGAGCCCAACCACACTCGCACGCGCCCGCGGCATATCCGAAATATTATTTTATAAGTGGCCGTAAAATGTTCTCGGAATGGGTTGAAAGTTGGCGTGCGGTGTTGTTATGTTGTTAGTAGGTCGCCCACCAAGTTTCATCGCATTCGAAGCTCGTTTGATAGCCCAACCGTTAAACTATAGCGGCAATATAGCCGGTCTAACGTCAGACATTTTCGGTCTTCGGAAACAGTCGCTGGGCCTCTCTCTCTTCTCTTCTCTCAGCTCGAGACCGTCTACACAGTCCACTCACCGCTAGCCCCCAACCTATCCTCTCTCGTCAGCCCGCGGCCCTCCTCGCACGTGCGTCCGAAAATTGTCCCGGACCCGACCCGAGCAGTCGTCACCGTCGTGTCCGGATCATCCCCAAACATCTACAAAACGTCTCCGTTTTTCTCTTTGGACTCCCTAGCCTATTTTTCCTGACCGTCCGATTACGATCGAAGGGACAAGTTACCCCCCTAAACCTATCCGGCTTGCTATATATAGTGGCAACCCTAGACCAATCCCTAGATTTTAGCCCGTTTGTCCCATCAGTCCATCCGCGCCGCCACCTGATGCCCTCCTCCTCCTTGCATTCCGTGCCAAGCCTATCAGATCCATCGATCCCCTCCTCTGCTCGCTCGTCCCCGAGCACCTCGATCCACCAGCGTCGCCTTGCCCGAGTACCAGACGCCAACGGCGACTACCACCACTGAACTAGGCCGTGCCCTGCGCCCTTCCCCCCTGCTCTTTTCCCTTCTTTCTCTCTCTCTCTCTTACGAGAAGCTCTCCCCTTGCTCTCTTCTTCTTCACAGGGAACCCGCCTGCCATGGCCGCCGATTGTCCTCCACGCCATGGATCCGCGCCGGATCAGCCTCGCTACCGCACCACCTCACGCCATCGTCCTTCGTTTTCTGCAGCCTCCCCGTTCTCTTCGTCGACGCAGGGAGACAAGCTCCTTCCAAAGACCAGCAGGAGGCCCCTGCCGCCTTGGACCTCATCGTCGCCGCCCGGATCTCCAAGCCCGCGCTGTGCCAGGTCATCTTGTCACCGGGAATGGATTCCCCAACCCCGGATCTGACGCCTCCCGTCGTCCCCGTCGCCGGAGCCTTCAACCAAAGCCGCCGGCGCCCCCAAGTTCCCTGCCATCGGCGCCGCCTCTTCAGGTCGCTGCGCCCCGCTCGCCAAGTCCCACGACATGCACGCGAGGACGGTGACCGCGGCGAAGAGTTTGCCCGCGCCTCGATGCCATGGATCCGCGCCGAGCCCCGCCATCCCCGCCGCTCCTCTGCTTCACGCCGCCGTTCCCTGAACCCCCACTGTCGCCGTTGCTCTGCATCCATACGAGGAGACGACCAGCAGTCAAGCCCAGCGCCTGCGTTGACCGCGCCCCCTCCATCCCCTCTTTCGATCCACCAAGGCCGGCCCAGCACAGGCGCCAAGCCCAGCTCCCTGGAGCGAAGTGAGCAGCGCCCCTCCTTTTTTTTTCTCCTCTTGTTGGGTCCAACAAGTTTCGGCCCATATTGTTTTTTTCCTGGTCCTGTGAATTTTTCCATTTATCCAGAGGTTTACAGTTTTACAGAACAACCCTCATGCTTCATGCATTTAATAACTTCACAACTGTGCATCGGATTAAAATGTTTTATATATGAAACTTGCTTAGAATTTTGTCTAGATTCATAATATGAAACTTTCATCCATGTTTAAAATGTTTAAAAACGATGTTTGGTTAAATTTGATCCTATGCCATGTTAAAATGCTTTAATTCATAACTAAATAACCGTAACTCGGAATTTAATAATCTTTATATGCAAATGGGGTGGAATTTTGCCTAGTTTAACATGGTCTACTTGTTTTGCATGTTTAACAACTATAAAATATGGTTATGTCAGAACAGTACCAAATCTATAATATGCTCATGAGGAGTTTCCGGATTTGTTGTTCGATGTTCCGGCCTCATTTAAACTTGCCCAGATAGGTAGTTTTATTGCGCTTCACCCTCTTGCCATGTTAATAAACATTTAATCTTGTTGGGTACATAAACGGCAGAGAACTAAATAAGTCATGCGGTGTTTCGTCAATATGCAACTCGTTGCATATTGAGCTCCACTTAATTTGTAGTTTTGTTTGTGCATTTTGCCATGCCATGCTTCATTAAACCGGACATGCATCATACTTGTTTGTGCATCATGCCATGTTCATGTCGTGGTTGTTTACTATATTGTTTGCTTTCTTTCCGGTGTTGCTTCTTCGGGTTGGTTCCGATTACGTCGTGATTGTGAGGACCCGTTCGTCTACGTCCGTTTGTCTTCTTCATGGACTCGTTCTTCTTCCTTGCGGGATCTCAGGCAAGATGATCATACCCTCGAAATCACTTCTATCTTTGCTTGCTAGATGCTCGCTCTTTTGCTATGCCTATGCTGCGATACCTACCACTTGCTTATCATGCCTCCCATATTGTTGAACCAAGCCTCTAACCCACCTTGTCCTAGCAAACCGTTGTTTGGCTATGTTACAGCTTTGCTCAACCCCTCTTATAGCGTTGTTAGTTGTAGGTGAAGATTGAAGTATGTTCCTTGTTGGAACATGGAGTTGTTGTTACTTGTTGGAACATGTTTACTTGTTGGGATATCACTATATATCTTATTTAATTAATGCATCTATATACTTGGTAAAGGGTGGAAGGCTCGGCCTTATGCCTGGTGTTTTGTTCCACTCTTGCCGCCCTAGTTTCCGTCATATCGGTGTTATGTTCCCGGATTTTGCGTTCCTTACGCGGTTGGGCTATAATGGGAACCCCTTGACAGTTCGCCTTGAATAAAACTCCTCCAGCAATGCCCAACCTTGGTTTACCATTTGCCTCACCACCACCTGCTTTTCCCTTGGGAGTTGCTCTCTCGAGGGTCATCTTTATTTTAACCCCCCCGGGCCAGTGCTCCTCTGAGTGTTGGTCCGAACTGAGCTGCCTACGGGGCCACCTCGGGGAAACTTGAGGGTTGGTTTTACTCGTAGCTAGTCTCATCTGAGTGTGCCCTGAGAACGAGATATGTGCAGCTCCTATCGGGATTTGTCGGCACATTCGGGCGGTGTTGCTGGTCTTGTTTTACCCTGTCGAAATGTCTTGTTGTACCGGGATACTGAGTCTGATCGGAATGTCTCGGGAGGAGGTCTATTCCTTTGTTGACCGTGAGAGCTTGTGATGGGCTAAGTTGGGACACCCCTGCAGGGATTTGAACTTTCGAAAGTCGTGCCCGCGGTTATGGGCCGATGGGAATTTGTTAATGTCCGGTTGTAGAAAACCTGAAGTTGACCTTAATTAAAACACATCAACCGCGTGTGTAACCGTGATGGTCTCTTTCCGGCGGAGTTCAGGAAGTGAACACGGTGTTGGAGTTATGCTTGACGTAGGTTGTTTTAGGATCACTTCTTGATCATACTTTTACCTACCGTGCTTTGCCTTCTCTTCTCGCTCTCATTTGCGTATGTTAGCCACCATATATGCTAGTCGCTTGCTGCAGCTCCAACTCATACCTTTACCTTTCCCATAAGCTTAAATAGTCTTGATCGCGAGGGTGCGAGATTGCTGAGTCCCCGTGACTCACGGATACTTCCAAAACCAGCTTGCAGGTGCCGATGAGACCGTGCAGATGACGCAAACAAGCTCAAGGAGGAGCTCGATGAAGATCTTGTCCTTTGTGTTGTTTCGTTCTAGTTGATCAGTAGTGGAGCCCAGTTGGGGTCGATTGGGGACCGTGTTGCATTTGGGGTTCTTCTTTTATTTTGGTTCCGTAGTCGGACCTTGATTGTATTTGGTTGATGTAATGCTTTATTCATGTATTTGTGTGAAGTGGCGATTGTAAGCCTACTATGTATCTCTTTTCCCTTATATATTACATGGGTTGTGTGAAGATTACCTCACTTGCGACATTGCTTTCAATGTGGTTATGCCTCTAAGTCGTGCTTCGACACGTGGGAGATATAGCCGCATCGAGGGCGTTACAAGTTGGTAATCTGAGCCTTCCCCGACCTTAGGAGCCCCCATTGCTTGATCGTTTTAGCGGCCGAGTTGTGTCTAGAAAAATGTTTTGAGTCATTAGGAATTATATATCGGAGAGTTTAGGAATTCTTTTTACTTCCCAGTCTCCTCATCGCTCTGGTAAGGCATCCCGACGTAGAGTTTTGACTCTTCTCTTCTCAAATTTCACTAAAATTTTTTAGGATCACGCGGGTATCTTGGAATCGTTCCGATGGTTTTATGATGAGAACATTGTCTTGGTGCCTCCTGCCAGGGGTTTTGTGGAAGTGTCCCGGGGAGTTGAGCTCTGAGGTGTTGTCGTCATAATTTTACTTTTGCAATTCTGGAATACCTGAGATTAGTACGCCGACATCGAAAATCTCTTTTATGCAGTTTGTTGGTGAGATAACCTCGACGCCACCCAGTACTGGGGCGGGAGTTCGGGAGTATTGCCATAACTCGTATAACGGATGCTTTTCGAAGGTTGAGGTAGATGATTTCCGAAGGTTTCTTGGTTATGTGTTGAAGGATGGATACAGCTGGATGTAGGATTTGCTAGTTTGGGTGAGATATTATGCTTCCCCTGTATCCCCAACACCTGATTGCATAACCGAAAAATTTCAGGAGTTTATAAGTGGGAATTCAAGTAGCTCTTAGGATATCTTTTCGACAGGTGTATGATATGAAATTGGGGTTCGACGTCTAGTGGTCCGCCTATTCACGGTCGATTTTACAGTGGTCTCGTTGTGTCTTAAAGAGTCCTTGGCTATGCCGACTCGGGGACGCTTCGTATGTCATGTGCACTGCCTTGTACATGATGGTGTTGTACGATCGAGCCCGTGTAGGCCCCACCACGAAAACTTCAGACGGAATCTCTATCATATGTTTGTTCTGGCTTATTCTGCAAGCCAATCCTTGTTTTGTTTTGAGTTGTGGTATTCGAGTTGCTTCAATGTCAAGTGTTGATTCCATACCTTTCCGAAACAGTATTCTCATACTCCGATGTGAATACTAATCCTTCTAGATCATGGAGATTGTCATGGTAATTCTTTTTCAACCGGTGTGTTTTCTCTTCAAGCAGATCCGTTCTTTCTCAACATCCGTAAGATTCAATCTTAGTTTTATCAACGGTGTTCGTTTCATCCATCCCAAGTTGCCTTTATTTTCCCACCCTCCCACCCCTTTTTCTTCAAGGACTCGGATTTCTTAATCAAGTATCCATTTTATTCTTGTGAAGTCTCTTCATTCTTTTCTTTCAATGTTCGTATCCGGTGATTCTCATGAAGATTCTAACGAAGTTTCAAGTTTGTCACTCTTCACTCATTTTCTTCTCCGGTGGATCCAATTCAAGCATTGTGGATCATATCCTTTTTCCTCATTTCAAATACCTTCTTTTGCCAGTGCACCTCTTAATCATCCACTCCTCGCTATTCATTTGTTCCGGAGTGCTCAAGATATCTTGAAGATTCGTGGTTTCCACTCTGCATTCGTTCAAGATCTTTCGAGGTTGTTACCAAGTTCATGCCATTTAATTCAACCGGTGCAACCTCTCTTTTAAATCATCAACGATGTTTCTTTTGAGTGGGCCCTAACCCACAGGTCTTTTCCCAGGATCTTACCTGACTCTTCTAATTTTTTCTGGAGTTATTCTCAAATTATTTTCTAAAGTTTGACGTAAGAATGATTTATCATCAGTCAAATGTTTTTCTCCAAGATCTGTCGAATTCTTTTCATCGTTGGCCCAACCTCTTCGTTTTGATTCTTCCGGAGTGTCTAAATAATTTGGTGATGTTCCTCATCGTCATTCTCAGATTTTGAAGACCGAAGAAGAGTTTCTTTTAAATATTGCCCTATTCTCTGCCATCCTCTCATAATTGGTTTTGATTGTGAGATTTCTTTTCACCCATCTGGAGCAATTCAGGAGTCTTTTCAGTTTGATTATCCGGAGCCCATCATCTCAAAGTTATTCGTTCTCAGCCTTTCAGTTATCACCCTCCAATCTTACCGGTGCACCATTCAAATATTCTCTAATCAGTTCGTGATCCCTTCATTCACTTGTATCTAAATTCTCTCAAGCATCTTCGTTCGTTTGCAAATTCTTCCCGGTGTTTTCTTCATCTTTACTTCAATCGTTTTCAATTCTTACGGTGGTTCGTTCAAGAGTTCCCCTTCCTTTGTTTATCATATCAATTCATTTGTTCTTTTCAATCCCGACCGGTGGTTCGTTGAAGACCTTCTCAAGTTTGAGCTATATCTATCTTAATTCTTTCAACGAGAATAAGTAGTATGCCAAATCCGTTGCTTGGCATCAATTTAATTGATGAAGGATAAGCATAATGTAATTCTTATTCTTGTTCCATCCAAATGATTAATTCTTATTCCGGAGGCCCTTCAAACTCTCGGTTTCATTTGTTTCATCTTCTCTTTTTGCCCGGAGTTCCAACCTCTTTCAATTATATTATCACGGAGTTCTCTATCTAAACCATTGCGAGGCTTAAATCTTATTCTTTTCATCATTCAATTATTTTGGATCATTCTTTTATTACCGAGTTCTTCATGAAGGTTCTATATGATGGTTCATAAAGGATTTAATTCCTTCTCGAAGTGTTCATCGACATTCTTTGCTAAGAAGCTCAAGTTTTCTGCATTTTGCTATCCGGAGTGCATTTCTTTCTACCGTATCATTGGAGGTGGTTTTACATCATTCTTGATAATTTGAGTTCATGCTTCATGATTCACACATTGTTAAGAATGAGGTATTTTAAATACACCAATCTCGTCATTGGGGTTACCTTGGGTTATATTTCACCTAAAGCCTTCCCTAAGGTTTGTTGCTATCTATGGTGCTTATAAATGACCCAAGTTCTTCATTTATCCTCCCGGTGATATAGTTTCTCGTCTCCTTGTTCATATCAATCCAATTCTTTTCCCGTGAGTGGCAGGTTATCACCTCTAGTTTCGAGATGTTTTTCTATAAGCCCACTACAAGCTTACTCTTTTCGTTGTTGGTTTTCCAACAATTCCGTTCAACCCTTCTCCTAAAGATGCCTTTTCAAGCTCTTTTGTGGCAGAAGTTGGCATTTTCTTCTCCATTCTTTTATTTCAATTTCTATCTTCTATTCTTTTGTTCCGGGGGATTTGTCATGTTGCTCTTTTCAACCCATCATCTCATTTTGTCAAAGATCATCTTCTTTTCGTGCTTATCCATTTAACCAGAGTGTTGTGCCCTTTTGCTCAAGTTCTTTTCGCCTTATCAAGCGTTGCATCTCTTTTCAACCGGAGTGCTGTCTGAGATCTTTCTTACCCCTTGTTCGATTCATTCAATAGTTCCAGAGGCAGTGTGTTGTGATTTCATCAAGTATCTTCTCATATTACCAAGTTCTTATTCAATTCATTTTCTTTTCAATCGGAGTGCTGCCCAAAGTTGTTCTTCCTGGTCCCTCTTTTCTAACGGAGTGTTTTCAACTTCTTTTATCTCCGTTGTATTCTTTTCTCGAATGGTTTAACATTTTCAAGGTTCATTGGTTTCACTCATTGGTCAAAGAAGCAACTTACTTTTACCTCTCCCCTTTCTCTTCCGTTGTCCCTCCGGCGCCATTCTAGATCTCGGGACGATATCCTCTCGTAGTGGTGGAGTGTTGTAACGCCCCGAGACCGATGTGCCAGGTGTCCTACAGTTATTCGCTGTTGTTGCCTTGTCTTTTGCTTGCGTGTCGCATCTTGCCATGTCATCATCCGCATTGCATCTTCATGTTTTCAAAACGTGCATCCGTCCGGGTTTCCCAAGTTTCGTCTGTTGTCCGTTCTGAGCCCAACCACACTCGCACGCGCCCGCGACATGTTCGAAATATTATTTTATAAGTGGCCGGAAAATGTTCTCGGAATGGGTTGAAAGTTGGCGTGCGGTGTTGTTATGTTGTTAGTAGGTCGCCCGCCAAGTTTCATCGCATTCGGAGCTCGTTTGATAGCCCAACCGTTAAACTATAGCGGCAATATAGCCGGTCTAACGTCAGACATTTTCGGTCTCCGGAAACAGTCGCTCGGCCTCTCTCTCTTCTCTTCTCTCAGCTCGAGACCGTCTACACAGTCCACTCACCGCTAGCCCCCAACCTATCCTCTCTCGTCAACCCGCGACCCGCGTCCGAAAATTGTCCCGGACCTGACCCGAGCAGTCGTCACCGTCGTGTCCGGATCATCCCCAAACATCTACAAAACGTCTCTGTCTTTCTCTTTGGATTCCCTAGCCTATTTTTCCTGACCGTCCAATTAGATCGAAGGGACGAGTTACCCCCCTAAACCTATCCGGCTTGCTATATATAGTGGCAACCCTAGACCAATCCCTAGATTTTAGCCTGTTTGTCCCATCAGTCCATCCGCGCCGCCACCTGATGCCCTCCTCGTCCTTGCATTCCGTGCCAAGCCTATCAGATCCATCGATCCCCTCCTCTGCTCGCTCGTCCCCGAGCACCTCGATCCACCAGCGCCGCCTTGCCCGAGTACTAGACGCCAATGGCGACTACCACCACCGAACCAGGCCGTGCCCTGCGCCCTTCCTCCCCCTGCTCTTTTCCCTTCCTTCTTTCTCTCTCTCTCTCTCTTACGCGCAGCTCTCCCCTTGCTCTCTTCTTCTTCACAGGGAACCCGCCTGCCATGGCCGCCGATTGTCCTCGACGCCATGGATCCGCGCCGGATCAGCCTCACTGCCGCACCACCTCGCGCCATCGTCCTTCGTTTTCTGCAGCCTCCCCGTTCTCTTCGTCGACGCAGGGAGACAAGCTCCTTCTGAAGACCAGCAGGAGGCCCCTGCCGCCTTGGACCTCATTGTCGCCACCCGGATCTCCAAGCCCGCGCTGCGCCAGGTCATCTTGTCACCGGGAATGGATTCCCCAACCCCGGATCTGACGCCTCCCGTCGTCCCCGTCGCCGGAGCCTTCAACCAAAGCCGCCGGCGCCCCCAAGTTCCCTGCCATCGGCGCCGCCTCTTCAGGTCGCTGCGCCCCGCTCGCCAAGTCCCACGACATGCACGCGAGGACGGTGACCGCGGCGAAGAGTTTGCCCGCGCCTCGATGCCATGGATCCGCGCCGAGCCCCGCCATCCCCGCCGCTCCTCTGCTTCACGCCGCCGTTCCCTGAACCCCCACTGTCGCCGTTGCTCTGCATCCATACGAGGAGACGACCAGCAGTCAAGCCCAGCGCCTGCGTTGACCGCGCCCCCTCCATCCCCTCTTTCGATCCACCAAGGCCGGCCCAGCACAGGCGCCAAGCCCAGCTCCCTGGAGTGAAGTGAGCAGCGCCCCTCCTCTTTTTTTCTCCTCCTGTTGGGTCCAACAAGTTTCGGCCCATATTGTTTTTTCCTGGTCCTGTGAATTTTTCCATTTATCCAGAGGTTTACAGTTTTACAGAACAACTCTCATGCTTCATGCATTTAATAACTTCACAACTGTGCATCGGATTAAAATGTTTTATATATGAAACTTGCTTAGAATTTTGTCTAGATTCATAATATGCAACTTTCATCCATGTTTAAAATGTTTAAAAACGATGTTTGGTTAAATTTGCTCCTATGCCATGTTAAAATGCTTTAATTCATAACTAAATAACCGTAACTCGGAATTTAATAATCTTTATATGCAAATGGGGTGGAATTTTGCCTAGTTTAACATGGTCTACTTGTTTTGCATGTTTAACAACTATAAAATATGGTTTAGGTCAGAACAGTACCAAATCTATAATATGCTCATGAGGAGTTTCCGGATTTTTTGTTCGATGTTCCGGCCTCATTTAAACTTGCCTAGATAGGTAGTTTTATTGTGCTTCACCCTCTTGCCATGTTAATAAACATTTAATCTTGTTGGGTACATAAACAGGAGAGAACTAAATAAGTCATGTGGTGTTTCGTCAATATGCAACTCGTTGCATATTGAGCTCCACTTAATTTGTAGTTTTGTTTGTGCATTTTGCCATGCCATGCTTCATTAAACCGGACATGCATCATACTTGTTTGTGCATCATACCATGTTCATGTCGTGGTTGTTTACTATATTGTTTGCTTTCTTTCCGGTGTTGCTTCTTCGGGTTGGTTCCGATTACGTCGTGATTGTGAGGACCCGTTCGTCTACGTCCGTTTGTCTTCTTCATGGACTCGTTCTTCTTCCTTGCGGGATCTCAGGCAAGATGATCATACCCTCGAAATCACTTCTATCTTTGCTTGCTAGATGCTCGCTCTTTTGCTATGCCTATGCTGCGATACCTACCACTTGCTTATCATGCCTCCCATATTGTTGAACCAAGCCTCTAACCCACCTTGTCCTAGCAAACCGTTGTTTGGCTATGTTACAACTTTGCTCAGCCCCTCTTATAGCGTTGTTAGTTGCAGGTGAAGATTGAAGTATGTTCCTTGTTGGAACATGGAGTTGTTGTTACTTGTTGGAACATGTTTACTTGTTGGGATATCACTATATATCTTATTTAATTAATGCATCTATATACTTGGTAAAGGGTGGAAGGCTCGGCCTTATGCCTGGTGTTTTGTTCCACTCTTGCCGCCCTAGTTTCCGTCATATCGGTGTTATGTTCCCGGATTTTGCGTTCCTTACGCGGTTGGGCTATAATGGGAACCCCTTGACAGTTCGCCTTGAATAAAACTCCTCCAGCAATGCCCAACCTTGGTTTCACCATTTGCCTCACCACCACCTACTTTTCCCTTGGGAGTTGCTCTCTCGAGGGTCATCTTTATTTTAACCCCCCGGGCCAGTGCTCCTCTGAGTGTTGGTCCGAACTGAGCTGCCTGCGGGGCCACCTCGGGGAAACTTGAGGGTTGGTTTTACTCGTAGCTAGTCTCATCTGAGTGTGCCCTGAGAACGAGATATGTGCAGCTCCTATCGGGATTTGTCGGCACATTCGGGTGGTGTTGCTGGTCTTGTTTTACCCCGTCGAAATGTCTTGTTGTACCGGGATACCGAGTCTGATCAGAATGTCTCGGGAGGAGGTCTATTCCTTTGTTGACCGTGAGAGCTTGTGATGGGCTAAGTTGGGACACCCCTGCAGGGATTTGAACTTTCGAAAGCCGTGCCCGCGGTTATGGGCAGATGGGAATTTGTTAATGTCCGGTTGTGGAAAACCCTAAGTTGACCTTAATTAAAACACATCAACCGCGTGTGTAACCGTGATGGTCTCTTTCCGGCGGATTCCGGGAAGTGAACACGGTGTTGGAGTTATGCTTGACGTAGGTTGTTTTAGGATCACTTCTTGATCATACTTTTATCGACCATGCTTTGCCTTCTCTTCTCGCTCTCATTTGCGTATGTTAGCCACCATATATGCTAGTCGCTTGCTGCAGCTCCAACTCATACCTTTACCTTTCCCATAAGCTTAAATAGTCTTGATCGCGAGGGTGCGAGATTGCTGAGTCCCCGTGACTCACGGATACTTCCAAAACCAGCTTGCAGGTGCCGATGAGACCGTGCAGATGACGCAAACAAGCTCAAGGAGGAGCTCGATGAAGATCTTGTCCTTTGTGTTGTTTCGTTCTAGTTGATCAGTAGTGGAGCCCAGTTGGGGTCGATTGGGGACCGTGTCGCATTTGGGGTTCTTCTTTTATTTTGGTTCCGTAGTCGGACCTTGATTGTATTTGGTTTATGTAATGCTTTATTCATGTATTTGTGTGAAGTGGCGATTGTAAGCCTACTATGTATCTCTTTTCCCTTATGTATTACATGGGTTGTGTGAAGATTACCTCACTTGCGACATTGCTTTCAATGCGGTTATGCCTCTATGTCGTGCTTCGACACGTGGGAGATATAGCCGCATCGAGGGTGTTACATCTCTCCCCTCTCGTTGCTATGCATCACCATGATCTTGCGTGTGCGTAGGAAAATTTTGAAATTACTACATTCCCCAACACAAACTGCCATTGGTTTGTGATCGATTCGTGGTGTTGAAGACGAATGTGTGTTTCATGCTCTGGTGAGCTGTCCCAAGGCTCGTGCGCTCCGTGTGGTGGTAAGCGAGGTTTGGAATTTACCAGGTGACGAGGTTTTCAATTTTTCTACGCCGGATTGTTTACTTATTTTATTGGATCAATTAAGGTCGCCGGTGCATGAGAAAATTATATTCATGTTCCAGAGGGCATGGCACCTAAGGAATGATTTGATATTTGGTAAGGGAAACAAAACTATCTTTGCCTCTGTGAGTTTTATTCAAAACTATTGGAGGTCCTTCTCGTCCTGTCATTCCAATATGAAGATGGAGGTTAGCAATGAAGGTAAGGAGAGGGTGGATTTTTAAAATTATACCAATGATGTCGAAGAGAATTTTGTGACTTGGCAGCCTCCTGCTACGGAGTTCATTAAGATTAATGTTGACGCAAGTTTTTTGGAGGCTATGAGTGCCACGAGTGTGGGTGTGGTGGCCAGGACCCATATATGGAGAAGTTATCATCTCGGCGTGGGATTGTATTGGGGTGTGCAATAGCATGGATGAAGTGTAACTTAGAGCGGCCCTAGCAGGGCCGTACATCAGTATTACTCTCCACAAACCCATCATTTTGGAAACTAACTGTTCTTTTGTGGCTTCTTTTTTCGGAAATAATTATCTGGACACATTTCTTCTGGTTGAACTAAAGATGGAAGCGTTGAGTATTTTCAAGATGACGATAAATCGCAAGATTTCCAAGATTAATAGAGGGGCCAATAGGGTGGCGCACGAGATTGCGAATTTCAATTTTGATAATAGGTCTGATGATGTGCTTCTTAATAATGTTCCGCCCTGCGTAGCTAAAGTTGTAACGGATGATTGTATGAATGTTTTTAAATTAATTAATATATGGGAGAGGTTTTCAGAAAAAATATGTTGAATGGACTAGGACTCGCAACTAGTTACTAGTGGGTGGCGTTAGTTGGTGTCGGTGTACTAGAGTAGGGGTACCCTAGTATCCCGAACTTGTGCATGGGCAGTCGCAGCATCCCGCGGCAAGGCTTGCCGGGTGACCGCCAAGGTCCTCTGTGGTTCCTTTGGAGCCATTCAAGAACAAAGTATCCAAGTCAAGGAGACAAGACCCCGGCAAGAGGAGCTTGCCGGGAAGGGCAACAAAAGCATCTCAAGACCCCGGCAAGAGGAGCTTGCCGGGAAGGCCACCCAAGGCATCTCAAGGAACATGCCGCGGCGCGCCACGCGCCTCGGCAAGGCCCGGTAAGCGACAAGCTCCCGGACGCGACACGACAACGACCGCGGCAAGGCGCTTGCCGCGACGAGCCACCACTCCGCGCCCGCGCTCCAGCACATCCACCAACGTGTTGCTCTGACAAGATTGCCATCGTGGCAAGCGGTGGCGTCCCTGACGGTCCCTTTTGCACTGTTTAGGCGACACAGACGAGCATTTAATGCCCTTGTCCCCTGCCGTCAGGGTTAGGTATGATACACTGTAGCAGGTAGCTGTACCTACCGTAGCACCTTTCCATTTTTACCCTTGTCTACGTTGCCACCTGTCGGTGACCCCTTGAGCATATAAAAGGAGGCCCATGCGCAACTTAGGAGAGGTTGGCTGGTTAACGGGCTAGCTAGTTAGCTAGTTCGGAGAACACTCCCGCTCGGTCTTGTTAGCTGCTGGTGTGTACTGTAGCACTCCGCGCTCCCGAGCAAGAAATCAATACAAACCACAAAGCAGGAGTAGGGTTTTACACATCCGTGCGGCCCGAACCTGGGTAAACTGCTCGCGTGCCTCGCCTCGATCCGCTCTTTGCACGGCCTCCGCCCTCACCGAATCGAAAGGGACTCGGCCCGCCGGTCCCATAGGTGTTCGTGGATCAGTCCCCCGACATCTTTGGCGCGCCAGGTAGGGGGCGTCGAGGTTGTGTGAACCAGATCCGGCGACCACGCGAGCTAGATCTTCATCATCCTCATCGACATGCCGCCGAAGAAGAAGGCTTCGGAGGCGGCTGCTCCGTCCGCGCCGAACCCACCATCGCCGGAGCAAGCGGCTGATGGGGCAGGTGCCGGCGGAAGAACGGGCGTCGACGAGGGAGCTCACGGTGCTACCAGGTCCAAGGACAAGGCTGCGCTGCCCATCGGCGGCATGGCCGGCTCCCACAACGACCGGGCGCACTCCAAGACCTCGGCGTCCGTACATGCACCGCGCCCATCTCAGGAGGCGCGGGACCGGCAGCGTCATGGTACCCACGGTACCATGCGTTTGCTAGACCAAGATCGAGCTGGTGGATCTCGGAGCGCTCAGGACCACCATGCACACCAACATGCTGGCGCGAGCGAGACACGGTCGCCTGGATGGGATACTGCTCCTTCTAACGTGGTTAGAAGTCCGAGCATATCCCGTTCCTCACACCGTTCGCCACCGCCACCCGCCACTGCAGCAGAAGCTTTGGCGCGAGCTCAACTGCTCCTAGACTACCCTCCAACGGCAGACAAGATTGACGACTGGAGGGCCACCATTCAGAGTCTCATCGGCTTCGCCAACGGCGACGCCCAACGGCAGCCGGGCATGTCGCTGCCGCGGCAAGTCAGCCAGGCACAAGTCGGTGGCGACAAGACCGGTGGGGGTGCAACCACTGTGCACTCTCTGCCCCGAAGGCCAAGATCGCCGACTCGCCGGATCCACCTCGACAGCGACTCCACCGCATCATCAGATCCACGAGCTCGTCGCGATCAGCGCCAAGTTCTTCACGAACGACAACAAGAAGACGCTCGTACTCGCATCGAGCGCCGAAGAGAAGCGCGACGTCAATCAGACCAGCGCGCTGGGCCCTCTGTCGACATGCATGCGCCAGGGGAACCAGGCGACTTGCCGTATGCGGTAGGTTGCCCTGCGTTTACCCGTGAGCTACGGCAAGTCCAGTGGCCCAGCATGAAGAATTTCAAGCCAGACGTACCGGAGAAGTACGACGGCAAGTCGCATCCGTTGGAGTTCCTCAGCATCTACACCATCGCGGTGCAGGCTACCGGGGGACGGGACGACAAGATCCTTGCCAACTACTTCCCGCTGGTGCTCAAGCCCAACGTCAGATCCTGGCTCATGCACTTGCCGGATAACTCCATATCCTCCTGGGCAGACCTTTGCCATCAGTTTGTCGGCGCCTTTACAGGCGGCCACAAACCTCATGGCCAAGAGAGTGACCTTCATCTGCTCGCCTAGAAGGAAGGAGAGCCTCTGCGCAAGTACATTCAGAGATTCAGCCGTGTACAGCACAACATCCCAGATGTCCACCCCGCCGCGGTCATCAGCGCGTTCCATCAGAACGTGCGTAACCGCAGGATGCGGGAGGAGATGGCGATGTGCAAGATCAGAGACGTCAGTGAGCTGTATGCCCTGGCCGACAAGTGTGCACGTGCTGAGGAAGGGAGGAAACTCCCCGGAGAGAATACCGGAGCAGGAGGATCTGACAGCGAGGATACTGCCTCGGCAAAGAAAAACCGGCGGCGGAATAGGAAGAAGAAAGGCAAAGATGTGCTAGTCGTTGAGCAGTCCGGCAACGAAGGTGGCGCCAAGAAAGCCAATGTTGGTAGCTCCGGCAAGGAGATTGCCGCATGCACCAACTGCCAGGCTGTAGCGGTCGCCGACAAGCAGGACGGCTCCGACAAGCAGTACTGCAAGATCCACCGCACCAAGGGCCATGACCTCCAAAGCTGCAAGAAGGTCGAGCAGCTTGTCCAGCAGCAAAAGGCTGAATACGAGCGACGCAACAAGGAGAGGGCCCAAGGAGGCGCTGGAGAATCCGGCAAGAAGCGCGCCGGTCGGGGAGGACGCCGCGGCAAGGCCAAACAGCGGCAAGGAGACAGACCTCCCCGCGGCCGCGACAAGGATGAAGACAACGACAACGACGACGAAGACATGGATGATGTCGAGACCAGTGAGCAGGAGTTCCAAAAAGCCACAGAGGTCTTGGGCGTTGACGGCGGTGCTTCTCTGCATACTTCGCACTGCCAGCTCAAGCAGTGGGTGCGGGAAGTCAATGCAGCAGAACCACCCGTCGAATCACGTAGGCTTCTCAAATGGTCCAGCACGCCTATCATCTTTGATATTGAGGACCACCCTGATCGCACAACTGCGGTCGGGTGCTTGCCGATGTTGGTTTCACCAACTATCCGCAACCTCAAGGTCACTAAGATGCTAGTTGATGGCGGGGCCGGCTTGAACCTGATCTCCTCCACTATACTCCAGAAACTCCAGATCCCTGACAGCGAGCTTGAAGAGACCGGCACATTCCAAGGAATTAACCCGGGAAGGAGCAAGCCGAAGGGGAAGGTCACGTTGCCAGTAACATTTGGCAGCGAGCTGAACTTCAGGAGCAAGAGAGTCACTTTTGACGTTGCCGATATTCCATTGCCTTACAATGGGATACTTGGCCGTCCAGCACTCGCCAAGTTCATGGCAGCCTCTCAGTATGCATACAACATGCTGAAGATGCCAGGCCCGATAAGCGTCATCTCTGTCCCCGGCGACAAGAAAGATGCTCTTATCTGCGCCGACAAGATCTACCGGGAAGCGGCAGCCGCAGCAGACTGCAAGTCACTTGCCGTTGAAGCTCCCGGGGGGAAGAAGACCAAGTCCGGCAAGAGTTCTGATGCCTACTCCGGCAAGAGCACCTCTTCGGAGTGCTGCGCTGCCGTCGTGGACGCACCATCGAGCTCCGCCGGCAAGTGTAAAAAGACAATGGCAGCTCCGCCAGAGACGAAGAAGGTGTCCGCCAAGGAGGACGGCACTGGTGGTACCTTCACCATCAGTGCCACTCTCGACCCTAAATAGGAAAGCGCGCTCATTGCTTTCCTGCGGGCGAATGTCGACGTGTTTGCGTGGCAACCGTCTGACATCCCCGGTGTTCCCAGGAAAGTAATTGAGCACCACCTTGTCGTTTGTCCTCATGCGCGGCCCGTCAAGCAGAAGTTCAGGAAGCAAGCAGTGGAGCGCCAAGAATTCATTGCAGAAGAGATCAAGAAGTTGGAAGCAGCAGGCCTTGTCAGAGGAGTGCTCCATCCTACGTGGTTGGCCAATCCTGTAGTCGTGCGCAAGGCGAACGGGAAATGGAGACTTTGTATCGACTTTACCGATGTCAACCAAGCTTGTCCCAAAGACCCATTTCCTTTGCCGCGCATTGACCAGATTGTTGACTCCACGGCCGGATGTGATTTGCTTTCATTTCTTGACGCATACTCAGGATACCATCAGATCTTCATGGCAGAAGAGGATGAGGAGAAGACCGCATTTATTACTCCATGTGGCACGTACTATTTTGTACGGATGCCTTTCGGATTAAAAAATGCTGGTTCAACGTTTGCAAGAGTAGTTCATGTCGCTCTTGAGCTGCAGATACACAGAAATGTGGAAGCATACATGGATGACATAGTAGTCAAGAGCAAGGATAGAGCAACCCTGATTCAAGATTTAGACGAGACCTTTGCAAATCTGCGCAAGATCAGCCTCAAGCTCAACCCAGAGAAGTGTGTGTTTGGAGTTCCCTCCGGCAAGCTTCTCGGGTTCTTCGTGTCTCAGCGGGGAATTGAAGCCAATCCCGACAAGATCAAGGCCATTTAGCAGATTGAAGCACTAAAGCGCGTCAAGGATGTACAAAGACTTGCTGGTTGCGTGGCTGCTCTCAGCAGGTTTATCTCTAGGTTTGCTGAGCGCGCCCTGCCATTTTTCAAATTATTGAAAAAGGCAGGTCCAATGAAATGGACTCCGGAAGCGGAGGCTGCGCTGCAAGACTTGAAGAGATACCTGTCCTCCCCTCCAATACTTGTCGCACCTAGGCCACAAGAGAAGTTGCTGCTGTATATAGCGGCAACCAATCAAGTGGTTAGTGCTGCGTTAGTAGCAGAGAGGGAGGCAGATGACGAGCCCGCAACCACGGCAAGCACATCCAGCGACAAGCAGGGGGCTTCCCCGACAAGCTCTGGTCCCGACAAAGATGAATCTGCGCAGATGCACGAGGAAATACAGAAGAAAATGGTGCAGCGCCCAGTTTACTTTGTCAGCTCCCTTCTGCAGGGGGCTAGGTCAAGGTACTCTGGCGTGCAGAAATTGCTTTTCGGCCTTCTTATGGCCTCGAGAAAGCTGCGCCATTACTTCCAAGCACATGAGATCACAGTTGTCACTCGCTTTCCGCTAAAGAGGATACTACAGAATCCAGAAGCGACAGGCAGGATTGTTGAGTGGGCACTGGAACTGTCAAGCTTTGGCCTCAAGTTTGAGAGTACTTCAACTATCCAAAGCAGAGCATTGGCAGAATTTGTAGCAGAATGGACGCCAACACCAGATGAAGAAATTCCAGAAACGAGCATCCCCATCAAAGAAGCAAGCAAAGAGTGGCTGATGTACTTTGATGGTGCCTTTTCGCTGCAAGGCGCCGGCGCTGGCGTGCTGCTTATCGCACCCACCGAAGAGCACCTCAAGTACGTAGTCTAGATGCACTTTCCCAAGGAGCAAGCAACAAACAATACTGCAGAGTATGAAGGCTTGCTTGCCGGTCTCAGGATCACGGCAGACCTTGGGATCAAGAAACTCATTGTCAGGGGTGACTCGCAGCTTGTCGTCCGCCAAGTAAACAAGAATTATCAGAGTCCGTTGATGGAAGCCTACATCGACGAAGTGAGAAAGCTAGAAGAGCGCTTTGACGGCCTACAGATGGAGCATGTCCCAAGAGCTCGGAACGCCATTGCCGATGGCCTGTCAAAGTGCGCCGCACTTAAGTTACCTGTGGAACCAGGGATCTTTGTGCTCAAGCTGACTCAACCGTCCGTAACGCCACCGACTGGACAGAGCAAGAAGAGGAAGTTGATTTCTGGTGACTATTTGTCGGCAGAGCTCCCCGAAGCCGCCGCCAAGAAGGTCCCCAAGATCAACGCCAAGTGCGCTGAGGAGCAGTCTGCTCCGGCAAGCCCCAGGGTTTGTTCCGTTGAAGCAGAAGCTCCCAACAAGTTTTGCTCTGGCAAGCTTGCCGGGGAACGTCAAGCTCCGGCAGAGCCGCAGGTTCCCGCCGTAGAAGCGGACATTCCCGTAGCAACAGATTTGCCTTGCACTGAGGAGCAGTCTGCTCCGGCAAGCCCCAGGGTTTGTTCCGTTGAAGCAGAAGCTCCCGACAAGTTTTGCTCCGGCAAGCTTGCCGGGGGACGTCAAGCTCCGGCAGAGCCGCAGGTTCTCGCCGTCAAAGCGGATGTTCCCGCAGCAGCAGATTTGCCTTTAGTCCTTGTTGTCGAGCCACAAGCTCCAACATGGGCACAGCAGATTGTCCGTTTCCTTCAGACAGGAGAACTTCCCGAAGAGCAAGAAGAAGCGGAAAGAGTAGCCTGGCAGTCAAGTATGTACCAGTTTGTCGACAAGACACTGTACAGAAGAAGACTCAACGATGTGAAATTGAAGTGTATTCACCGGGAAGACGGACAAAAGCTATTGGCAGAGATACATGGAGGCATATGTGGTCACCACATTGGCGCAAGAGCACTTGCCGGCAAAGCATTCCGGCAAGGTTTCTTTTGGCCGACAGCTCTCCAGGATGCAACTGCACAAGTAACCAAGTGTGAAGCGTGCCAGTTCCATTCCAAGCAGATACACCAACCAGCTCAAGCTCTCCAGACGATCCCTTTATCCTGGCCATTTTCGGTCTGGGGGCTCGACATCCTCGGCCCCTTCCCCCGAGCAGTCGGGGGCTTTGAGTACTTGTACGTTGCAATCGACAAGTTCACAAAGTGGCCGGAAGTGGAACCAGTGAGGAAGGTGACAGCACAGTCAGCAGTCAAGTTCTTCAGGTCGATTGTTTGCCGCTTCGGGATCCCTAACAGGATAATCACCGACAACGGTACGCAATTTACGAGCCGCACCTTCATGCAGTACATCCAAGATCTTGGCGCCAAGGTCTGCTTCGCTTCTGTTGCTCACCCGAGAAGCAACAGTCAAGCGGAGAGGGCAAATGCTGAAGTGCTGCGCGGGCTCAAGACCAGAACTTTCGACAGGCTGCACAAGTGCGGAAGAAACTGGATCGAGGAGCTGCCGGTGGTTCTTTGGTCGATCAGGACGACGCCAAATCGAGCCACTGGCCAGACACCTTTCGCTCTAGTCTATGGAGCAGAGGCAGTTACCCCACGGAACTCGTATACGGGTCACCTCGAGTGCTCGCTTATGACGAGCTTGAGCAAGAGCAACTGCGACAAGATGACGTGCTGCTCCTTGAGGAAGATCGTCTTCAGGCTGCTGTGCGAGTTGCTTGCTACCAGCAAGCTTTGCGCCGCTACCATAGCCGCAAAGTTAATGCCAGAAGTCTCGAGGAAGACGACCTTGTTCTTCGGCGTGTTCAGTCCGCCAAGAATTCCAACAAGTGGACGCCGAAGTGGGAAGGCCCTTACCGGGTGAAACGAGTCACTAGGCCTGGCGCTGTCCGCCTTGAGACCGAAGATGGCATTCCGGTGAGCAACTCCTGGAACATTGAGCATCTTCGTAAGTTTTACCCGTAAGGCGCGGTTGCCGGAACCCGTTCCGGCAACCACCTTTTGTACAAGTCTTGCCGCTGTTGCATGTAATCCTTTGTACAAAGCTGGGCACAGACCCCGTGCATAAGTAAACCTCATGTGCTCCTCACATTTTGTCGATTTCATGCTTTTTATTTTTGGCATATATGATCTGACACTTTGTGCAGCACCTACTCCACGGTAGGCAATAACGAGCCGTAAGGCTCCATATCTTTATTCTCTTCTTTCTTTTTTCTCAAGGAAAGGAAGGTTCCCTCGCCCACAAGTTTGCCGGGGGGGGGGGGGAAGGAGAAGATAATGGTATGGACCAGGCGTCGTTCAAGGAAGTTTCGTCTTGCCGGGAAGCAAACAACAGAAAAGATAAGTTGCCAAAGTTTGAGCAGTCAGATTTTTAAATTTTTTTAAGTTATCTTCCTTGAACGACCGTGCTTTGTATGGAAAACCTGTGCGCGGAGGAACCAACTCATAGCTAGTGGCGCCCTTACTTTGTTTCGAGTCCGCTCAACAACTTAAGTGAGCTGCGACTAGTTGTCGTGCCCTTACTTTGTTTCGAGTCCGCTCAACAACTTAAGTGAGCTGCGACTAGTTGCGACAAGGTTTCTTGCCGGTAGCGGCACCGCCAGCAGGCTGCTGACGTCCCGCACTCAGCGCTCGCGGCTCGGGTGCCTGCGCCGGCAAGTTCCCCAAAAGCGTAGGGTAAAAACATACAAAGCAAGGAGTCAAGTAAAGGGAATAACATTGCAATGGCTACCCAAAATAGAGTTATATTACAAAATAGCTTGTCGCAACTCTAACAGATCGTTTTCATAACTTGATCGACAGCGACAAGAAAAAGGAGGAAACGGGCGGCCTAGTCTGCGCGATCGCCCTCAATCCTCTTGATCCCGCTCACCTTGTCCACAATGGGTGCGACAAGGGCCTTGAGCTCCTCCAGATCGGCATCCGGCGGCAAGGTCCTGAGGACATTGGTGAGGCGGAGGCCCGGGTTGCGGAAGGCCACCTTCATCAACACCTTCTGAAGGGCTCCTGCGCAGATCTTGCGCGACTCATCGGCCAGCTGCTTTGGGATCCTCTCCCGGAGTCGCCGGAGGGCCGTCGCCACGCCCTTGATGAACAAGACGAGCTTGGCGCTGGGTTGGAGGTTCTCGTCGGAGGGATACCCGAGATCCTCCATCCCCAGCTGCGCCAGCTCCTTGTCGATGTCTGTGGCGGCATTCACAAGACTCTCCGTCCAGTGCTCCACAGTTTCCCTGAAGGCATTTTGGGTGGTGGCAACACTTTCTAGCAGCGCCTTGTCGGCCTTGATCTCCTCCCTCAAGGCCGCCTCCTGTTTCTTGGCGCCGTCCAGAGTCTTGGTCAAAGCGGTCAGCTTCAACTCAAGATTCACATTGGAGTCCTTGGAGGCGCTAAGCTCTTTGCCCTTCTCGGCGAGACTGGCCTCCAGCTGCGCCACATTCGTCTCCAGCTCCTTCTTGGCAGCCTCGGCGGCGGTGGCAGCGTCCTCTGCTTGCCTGAGGGCTCCGCCCAGTCTTTCCTCGCGCGCGGCAAGCTCCTCCTCATGGGCGTCAAGATTGACCTTCCGCTGCGCCAGCTCGCCCTCCTCCGCAGATAGCTTCACAGCGGCAAGCCGCTGTTGCTCTTGGACTTCAGCTTTCTCGAGGAGGAAGGCCTTCTGCGCTTCGTCGAGTTGCTCCCGCTCCTCCGCCAGGGACCGGAGAGCTTCCCGGTGGAAACCCCCGAGCTCTTCCGCGCGCTTCTCAATATCTGCTCCTGCCTTCGCGACAAGCGCCTCGCGGGATTCCAGCTTGGCTTGCCGCGCGCGGTAGAGCGACAACAGCTTTCACAGCAGCCGCTCCTCTTCAGGCTCGTTGCTGCTGCTGCTCGGCGTGTCGACCAGCGTCAGTCCCACGCAGGCAAGCACTTCCCCGCCGAAGATCTCTCCCTCGACCGGCGCCCTGGAGCTTGACGCCCAGGGGAGGTTGATGAAGACGTCGTCGCCGGCCTTCAAGTAGACGCCAGGCTGGGGCTCTTCGGAGCCGGGCGCTGCGGCAGCGGCGGACGGGTCGGCGGTCGGTGTAGCGCCTGGCGCTCCTGCGGCCTCAGGGCCGTCAGTGCGATCGCCAGACCCCTCGCCAGCTGCTGCGGCGGCAGCCTTGGCGGCCCCTGCACCGGCGGGATCGCCAGCACCGGCTGCTTCTTCGGCGGCAACCTCGGTCTCCATCGGCTCCGTAGCAGATGGATCTGACAGCCGGAAAGGGGAGAAGAGTCAAGCAAAAATCCAATAAAAAGAAGATCAAGAGAAGAAGAACCCAGGGAAAGTTTTTCAGCGAAGGGATTACTTATGCCGGGTTCTGCAGTCGTGGTCTCCGCCGTCGAGGGGCCGCTGGTGCTGTCCCTTGCCGGAGAACCCTCCCTTGCCGGAGACTTCTCCCTTACCGGGAAGCCCTCCCTTGCCGGAGAGTTCCCCCTTGTCGGGAGATCCTCCCTTGGCTCCTGGTGGGGCTGCTCTGCTCCTACACAAATCAGAAATCAAATATCAGCAAAGAAAGAGTACCCATGCGCACCTCACAGCGGAAAGCAAACCATATACTTACGCTGGGGGCTGCTTTGGAGAAGGGTTGCCGGGTCCGGCAAGGTTGTCTCGGGCGCGCCCCCCGTCGTCGCGGTGGGTTCGTCCTCGATGATGATCACTGGGGCCTTGGCCCTCTTTGCTGCTCTCTGGGCCAGAGTCCTAAAGAGGAACAAGTTCAGAGAAAAGCAAGTGAGAAACAAGACAAACAACAAGGATTGAAGAAACGCAAGTACAGCAAGAGAAACTTACTCTTCTTCTTCTTCCTCGTTGGAGCTGAACGCGGAGAAGTCGAAGTCCGGCGCGTGCCCGGATCGAGGAGGCGAAGGAGAAGCTTCCCTTGGCCGCTTGGCGGGAGCAGTGGAGGTGGTCTGAGACGACCCCGCTCCGGCTGCCGGCGCGGCGTGAGCAGCGGCAGGAACTGAAGCGGTGGTCCGGCTAGACTCCGCTCCAGTTGCCGTCGCAGCATGAGGCGCTCCCGCGGCAATGGTGTTTGCCGCGGTGGAGCGTGTCACGCAGCATGGCGACTGTTGACCCGCTTGCCGCTCCGCCACATCACCGGCCTTGCGGAGACGCCTTCTTGGTGGGGATGGAGGCTCTGCTTGCGGCAAGCTGCCGAAGACGAGGAGGAAGAAGAGTTGATGTCCAGCGAGCCGCTCGTATCCCTGGCGGGCTCGCTCGGCTCAGCGTCACGCCCGGCAAGCTCCTTCTTGCCGGCAGGATCCCCTCGCTCGGCACGGCTTGCCGCCTCTGCTGCATCTGCCTCCTCCATAGTGAATCCAAAGTCGCCCGCGGCTGCGGCTGCCGCCGCTTCTTCCAGCCTAGTGGCGATGAGTGCCATCTCCGCATCGGTGGTCTCGTGGGTGAGGCCATCCTTCTCGTCGGAGCGGATCGACACTTCCACCAAGTCATCGAAGAACTGCTGCACGACGTCGTCTGCGGGCTCCTGCCAAGTTGGCACAATTCCATGCGAGTCGCACTCCGGCATCATTGCACGGATGCGGTCGAGCGAGGAATTGTTGCACAGCGGAATGACGCCCCCGGCAGCCTGAAAACCTTGGGATGTTGGGGGTCATACTTGAACAGCTCCTGCAGCATCGCGTTGAGTTCCAGGACAGTGAAGTTGTAGTTGAGGCCCGGCCGCAACCTCATGATATCTGCCGCATTCTTGAACTCCCAAGTGGGCCTCCCCCGTTCCTGCAGGGGGGCGATGCGGCGGCGAAGAAAGTCTGCACCAACAGCGCCTACAGTAAGCCCGACAAGCCTGAGGCGTAGGATCCGGGTGACAGCAATCTTCAGCCTGTCGTCTTCCGGGGCCACGTCACTCCAATCACTGCCGCGTGCTACTGCGGTTTTGCGCCGGGTGGTGAATGGCTGCGGGTTCTCCTCGTCAATCCAGCACCAGTCTGCTCTCCATTCCTCCCACTTGCCGCGGAATTCTCCCTCCGGATACATTTCCTTCTTGCCGACCCTTGAGATCCAGGCGATTCCGCCGGATAGAGGCTCTCCTCTCTCTACTCGGGGTATGAAGAAGTGGCGGAAGAGGGCTACGTTGGGATGGACTCCGACAAAGTTTTCGCAGAGATGTGCGAAAACTGCCATGGTCAGAACGGCATTGGGGGTGAAGTCAAGGAGGTGGAATCTGTAGGTATTCATGATGTCGCAGAAGAATTCAAGGAAGGGCGGGCAGAGCCCGCAGTAGAAGAACAATGCGAAGAAGGGGTATCCGTTTGGGGCCTTCTTCCAAGCGGCGGCGGGGAGTACCTTCGTGCGCGGATGCGCGCGCGTCTCCGTCGACCAGAAGAGGTAGAAGTTCTCCCTCAGCTCCTTCGCGGCAAGCTTGGGGGGGAAGACGGCCCGCTCCTTCCGCAGCGCCGCAAGCCGCTGCGCCTCGGTCAACTTCACGCCCTTCCCCTTGTCAGCTTTTGGAGCCATGGCGGAAGTGGTGGAGGAGGTCAACGGCGTTGGTGGTGTTGGTGGCGATGGGGGGCGGAGCGCTGCTCTCTCTTTCTCAGCTTTGGGAAGGCGAGGGAGCGGCGGAGATTTCTGAGATTGGAAGCTGCAACTGGGAAATGGGCGAGCTGCCCCTGTTTCCTCAGCTTATAAAGAGGGAGGGGGTGGGCGTTTCGCATTTCCGAATAAAGAAACCACCCACGATCTCTCCCACGACACCGCATTCAACGCGTGCCGTTCGGGGAGGGCGCGGTGGATACGGAGAGAGATACGGCGTAACCTAGGCCGCGCGTGCCCGTGCCCTGTTTTGGGCCTGGCCCAACAGCGCTCGGCAACGTGTATGGCCCAGGCCCGGGGGCTCCTGTCGGTGTACTAGAGTAGGGGTACCCTAGTATCCCGAACTTGTGCACGGGCAGTCGCAGTGTCCCGCGGCAAGGCTTGCCGGGTGACCGCCAAGGTCCTCTGTGGTTCCTTTGGAGCCATTCAAGAACAAAGTATCCAAGTCAAGGAGACAAGACCCCGGCAAGAGGAGCTTGCCGGGAAGGGCAACAAAAGCATCTCAAGACCCCAGCAAGAGGATCTTGCCGGGAAGGCCACCCAAGGCATCTCAAGGAACTTGCCGCGGCGCGCCACGCGCCCCGGCAAGGCCCGGTGAGCGACAAGCTCCCGGACGCGACACGACAACGACCGCGGCAAGGCGCTTGCCGCGATGAGCCACCACTCCGCGCCCGCGCTCCAGCACATCCACCAACGTGTCGCTCTGGGACCCTTCCAGGCGTACGTGGCGGGAGGCTGTGCAGCCAGGGGTGCGCGGTGGCAAGCGGCGCTGACAAGATTGCCATCGTGGCAAGCGGTGGCGTCCCTGACGGTCCCTTCTGCACTGTTTAGGCGACACAGACGGGCATTTAATGCCCTTGTCCCCTGCCATCAGGGTTAGGTATGATACACTGTAGCAGGTAGCTATACCTACCGCAGCACCTTTCCATTTTTACCCTTGTCTATGTTGCCACCTGTCGGTGACCCCTTGAGCATATAAAAGGAGGCCCATGCGCAACGTAGGAGAGATTGGCTGGTTAACGGGCTAGCTAGTTAGCTAGTTCGGAGAACACTCCCGCTCGGTCTCGTTAGCTGCTGGTGTGTACTGTAGCACTCCGCGCTCCCGAGCAAGAAATCAATACAAACCACAAAGCAGGAGTAGGGTTTTACGCATCCGTGCGGCCCGAACCTGGGTAAACTGCTCGCGTGCCTCGCCTCGATCCGCTCTTTGCACGGCCTCCGCCCTCACCGAATCGAAAGGGACTCGGCCCGCCGGTCCCATAGGTGTTCGTGGATCAGTCCCCCGATAGTTGGGATCGGTTGTCATCATCATCTCCTCCGCGAGGCGCTTGTTATCATGATCCGGTGGTCCTAGGGATGGCACCCGCAGTGTTTGGGTACGGGTGAAGCCATCCCTATTCCTACCCATCACCCTTACCCATACCCGCCAACAGGTAAAAAAAATCCCCATACACGTTACCCGACAGGGTTGACGGGTATATGCGGGTAAAATTATCCATGTTTGCAAAGCATCATTTTGAACAACTCATAGTCATAAACATCAACATATAATTATAATTTATAAACAACAACAGATTATAACAACAACACAAACCAACACATCATAAACAACAACACATTTAAGAAGCAACATCAACTTCTCGTAAATAACAACACATCAAATTCGAAACATCACAGTCATAAACAACAGTACATAATCATGGATTTTGAGCTCAAAAATTCATGACAAAGCATAGAGATAATTTTGAGTTCACATAGATTTTATATGGGTATGTGGGTATGGTTTATACGATCTCATACCCGTACCCGCTCAACCCGATGGGTTTCAGATTTCCTTATTTATATACCCACGAGTAACTTTTGTCCTATACCCTTACCCTAATAGAGTTTTTACCCGCATGGTAAGTGGATAATGGGTAGCCATTGTCATCCCTAAGTGTACCCTACTTGCGGACATAAGGCAATCCCAATATCACCCGAGGTCTATTTTCCTTTATCATGGTTCCATGTTGAAAGGATCGATATGGTTGACTAGAGAGGGATGGATAGGCAACCAACAATTTTTAGCTTTTCTTTACCAAATTAAATTTAGCATCAAAATAGGTTGTCTAGATATGCAACTAGGTGAGCAACCTATATGATGCAACAACAACAAGCACACAAGCAAGCAAGGGATACAATACAAAATAAGCTTGCACAAGTAAAGATAAGAGATAACCAAGAGTGGAGCCGGTGGAGACAAGGATGTGTTACCAAAGTTCCTCCTCTTTGAGAGGAAGTACGTGTTCATTGGAGCGGTGTGGAGGCACAATGCTCCCCAAGAAGCCACTAGGGCCATCGTATTCTCCTCACGCCCTCACACAATGCGAGATGCCGCGATTCCACTATTGGTGCCCTTGAAGGCGGCGACCGAACCTTTACAAACAAGGTTGGGGCTATCTCCACAACTTAATCGGAGGCTCCCAACGACAGCACGAAGCTTCACCACAATGGAATATGTCTCCGCGGTGACCTCAACCGTTTAGGGTGCTCAAACACCCAAGAGTAACAAGATCCACAAGGGATTAGTGGGTGGAATCCAATTTCTCTTGGTGGAAGCGAAGATCGGGGCCTTCTCAACCAATCCCTAGAAAATTAATAAGTTTGATTGGCTAGGGAGAGAGATCGGGCGAAAATGGAGCTTTGAGAAACAATGGAGTTTAGGGAGGGAAGAGGTGTGTCTTCTTGGAGAAGAAGACCTCCTTTTATAGTGGGGAAACAAATCCAACCGTTACCCCCTCTTCAGCCCGCACAGAGCGGTACTATTGCTCAGTGGAGCGGTACTACTGCTGGTAGCAGCGGTACTACCGCGACCACGAGCGGTACTACCACGAAGACTGAGAGCAGAGGGAGAACGGAAAAGAGAGAGAGAGGGTTTGGGTGGCACTAGTAGTGGTGGTAGCCATGGTACTACCTCTGCAACTGCCACTACTACTGCCGCACAACCCGACACGAGGAGAGACGCCCTCGAATCGAGGCAGTAGCGGTGCCGAACCAGGACGGTACTGCCGCCGATGCACTTGAGCGGTACTACTGCTTGTTTGCACACGAACACGTCACCGTGTACCCTCGACGCCGGGGGTGATGCACCACAGCTCACGTCGAAGGAGACCCGCCGGAAGCACGGTACGCAAGACAATCCGGCGGGCGCTTTTGAGGGCCAGAAACCCCACACGCCTGGGAGGGACCCCGTCAGGGCACGCGGCGGCTATGGGCTGCCCTAGGTCGGCCTGACCGCCCCTAGGGCCTCGAGGTTCGCCGCCCTGCAACAAGAAGAACGAACGAAGAACGAGGAAGAAGAAGAACAAAGGGGAGAGGTAAAAGTAAAGGTAAAAAGTTGTAGATGAATTGATCGATTGTGTGTTGTTCAATCAGCCGTCACCTCCGATCTATATAAGAGGCGGATGGACTTCTCGTACAAGAAAATGACTTGCCTTGCCGTCCAAATCATCAAACCAAATTCGTACTTCTCACGACCTCCGGCCCACATGTCCGGCTCTAGGCCCGGATGATCCGGCCAAGCCCAGATTTCTGACATCAGTCCACTAATCGGGCTGTAACTTTTTCATACAAACTCGGATTAAAATGATTTTTATATGAAAATCAACCGTGTCGACGAGACGCACAACGTTTCTGTTCAACACTTTTCGATTTGAGGTCATATTGAGGGTGTTTCGGGCCGTTTTCTAAAGTCTGCAGCAGAAAATCTTGTCCGGACGTCCGGACGATTTTCCGGATTGTCCGGTCTTTACCCAGATCATCCGGGACTTGACCCAGATCATCTGGCTTCAACTTTTAACTTCTGTTGTTTGGTTCAATTTTTCGGCCCCCGGCCAGATGATCTGGACCCCGGCCCGGATGATCCGGCCATGCAGTGTTGCAGCGCACAGTTTTGGTTGTAACTTTTGCATACGACCTCGGATTAAGACGATTTTTATATCAAAACCGTCCGTTTCGACGAGACGAAGAACTTTTCTGTTGAAGACTTTTTCATCCGAGGCCATCTTAATTAGGTTTCATGCTACTTTCTAATCTGATGTCAACACGGGTATCTCCGAAATTGTCATATCTTTTGCACTTGAGCTCCATTTTGGTCCATCTTCATACTTATTTCGATCATGTTGAAGAGGCCATCAAATGGTGAGATGAACTCATAATTTTAACATCATCCCATTATAGACTCAAGTCACTCTTTGTGATCATGCCATTTTTGAGCGTCAACACATGCCCTCCTATTTTTCGGCAAAGGTAGCGTGCCGAAAAATAACTTGTACTGTGTTGGTTCTAAGGACGATGACAACACTTCATCGGCCACTTTGCATGTGCTTAGGGCGATACATATATATCGGCCATTATTTGTTTGAATCATTGATGCAAACTTGGGTGAAATATTTTCAACTTCATTAACAATTCGATGATAAAGTTCCATAGATATGTATCTCAAGGTCATCATCCGAACCATATTGTTCACCCTTTTGTTAGGACTTCACAGATAATCAACAATTCTCCCATCCTCACTTTTACCTGCATAAAAAAGAAATATTAGTGGCCGAAGCAGTGGACTTCAGTTCGGCCTTACGTATGTTAACGAGACTATGCATCGGCTATTGATAGAAATGCAACACACCATGATTAACATAGTAGCCGGATGCTTGCTGTGCCAACTCTTTCGAATTGTCATGTCTAGAAATATGAACAATTTTAAAGCAACCCAAGGTAAATTTTGCATCTAGATATACCTCAAGATAAACTATAAGTGATTCGTCAAAACATTGATAACCCTTGGATATTTGTTGCACTGCTCATAACGAATCACCGAAAGTCTCAATACGTATAGCACCTTGTCTCACTCCCCAATTGAGCTAAGGACGATGTTAGAATACTACACCGGCCATGCATTGACATATTCTTAGGGCGATAGATAAATATCGGCCATTAACATAAGGTCCATGTAGAATTCATTCACCAAATCACGTATAGCCGAAATAAACAAATGAAATAGCAATCAAATATTTCGGTCCTTTGGATTAGCAAGAAAAAATGTAGCTAATAAAATGTATAGAGATTTGGTAATACCCTCTCATGATTCAGAAAATTATGTCGCTTCCATGGATCAAAATAAATCCAGGGAAGGTAATTGATCATACCTGATGATGAATTCCATGGCAAAGGCATCAATGGTATGGTTGAAGAATATGGATGATGTGCTAACCGAAGATTTTGATGTTGTGATGCGCAGCTTCGGCTTAATTGTTTGTTGCTTTCATTCTTTTACTTCTTCACTTTTATTGTACTTTTTGCAATAGAAACATGCACATCACTTTTGTTTTGATTGATCTTCTTGGGAACCCATGCCATGTTCTTCTTTCTCAGCTCTTGTGCACTAAGATTTTGTAATTCCTTATTTTGACAATACGATAAGCCGAGTGGGCATCTCGGCTGCGATTATGTTTTGACCAATGGAAATTCTTTTTTGGCCTTGTGCACTCTAAACTTCTTTTCTTTGGATTTGGCACTTTGACTCTCAACAATTGATCGCTTAATTTCATTGCCTTTAGCCAATGTCAACATTTTAATTGGCTCTTTTTCATTTTAGATCAATTGTGAAGTAACACTCTTACGACCATCTCTTTTAACACGACACACTTGTTTGACCACCTCTTTCTTCTTCTTTGAGCTCCGGACCGATTCCTTATGATTGAAACGGTCTTTAACATATGATTGTTCAAATGTTGATCTTCTCGGAGATGCATAATATTGGTGAGATGGTCTAAAATAAGATGGAGAGTGTGCCCTTGTATCATACATGTCCCATGATAGATATGGATCTACATGAGCATAGGGATGCATCCACGACATTGGCACTGGCGGCCCAAAATAAGGATATGAATATGTTGCATTAAAATGCTCACTTTGCCAATACTGATCCTCATATTTGCGCCTTGGGGGCGATTGTTGGGGAATGTAGTAATTTCAAAAAAAATCCTACGCACACGCAAGATCATGGTGATGTATATCAACGAGAGAGAAGAGTGTCGTCCACATACCCTCGTAGACCGTAAGCGGAAGCATTATGACAACGCGGTTGATGTAGTCGTACGTCTTCACGATCGACCGATCCCTAGTACCGATAGTACGGCACCTCCGCGATCTGCACACGTTCAGCTCGGTGACGTCCTACGAACTCACGATCCAGTAGAGCTTCGAGGGAGAGTTTCGTCAGCACAACGGCGTGATGATGGTGATGATGATGCTACCGGAACAGGGCTTCGCCTAAGCACCGCTATGATATAACCGAGGTGGATTATGGTGGAGGGGGGCACCGCACACGGCTAAAAGATCAACTGATCAACTTGTGTGTTCTAGGGTGCCCCCTTGCTCCCGTATATAAAGGAGCAAGGGCGAGGCCAGCCGGCCCTTGCAGGGCGCGCCAGGAGGAGGAGTCCTCCTCCTAGTAGGCGTAGGACTCCCTTTTCCTACTCCTACTAGGAGGGGGAAAGGAAGGAGGAGAGGGAGAAGGAAAGGGCCCCCCCCTTCCCTAGTCCAATTCGGACCAGAGGGGGAGGGGGCACGCGGCCTACCCTGGCCGGCCCTCTCCCTCTCTCCACTAAGGCCCATGTGGCCCATT
>NC_041386.1:112962360-113044820 GCF_002162155.2 Triticum dicoccoides | reverse complement strand
ATCACCCGGAGCACTTTCGGTATCCGAATATAGTCGTCCAATATATCAATTTTTATGTCTCGACCATTTCGAGACTCCACGTCATGCCCATGATCACATCCGGGACTCCGAACTATCTTCGGTACATCAAATCACATAAACTCATAATACCGATTGTCACAGAACTTTAAGCGTGCGGACCCTACGGGTTCGAGAACTATGTAGACATGACCGAGACATGTCTCTGGTCAATAACCAATAGCGGAACCTGGATGCTCATATTGGTTCCTACATATTCTACGAAGATGTTTATCGGTCAAACCGCATAACAACATACGTTGTTCCCTTTGTCATCGGTATGTTACTTGCCCGAGATTCGATCATCGGTATCTCAATACCTAGCTCAATCTAGTTACCGGCAAGTCTCTTTACTCATTCCCTAATGCATCATCCCGCAGCTAACTCATTGATGTGCATTACCGAGAGGGCCCAGAGATACCTCCCCGACAATCAGAGTGACAAATCCTAATCTCGATCTATGCCAACTCAACAAGTACCATCGGAGACACCTATAGAGCACCTTTATAATCACCCAGTTACGTTCTGACGTTTGGTAGCACACAAAGTGTTCCTTCGGTATTCGGGAGTTGCTTGATCTCATAGTCATAGGAACATGTATAAGTTATGGAGAAAGCAATAGGAACAAACTAAACGATCATCGTGCTAAGCTAATGGATGGGTCAAGTCAATCACATCATTCTCTAATGATGTGATCCCGTTAATCAAATGAAAACTCATGTCTATGGTTAGGAAACATAACCATCATTGATTCAACGAGCTAGTCAAGTAGAGGCATACTAGTGACATACTATTTTTCTATGTATTCACACATGTACTAAGTTTCTGGTTAATACAATTCTAGCATGAATAATAAACATTTATCATGATATAAGGAAATATAAACAACAACTTTATTATTGCCTCTAGGGCATATTTCCTTCAGTCTCCCACTTGCACTAGAGTCAATAATCTAGTTCACATCGTCATGTGATTTCACACCAATAGTTCACATTTTTATGTGATTAGTTCACATCTTCATGTGACTAATACCCAAAGGGTTTACTAGAGTCAGTAATCTAGTTCACATCGCTATGTGATTAATACCCAATGAGTGATCATGTTTTGCTTGTGAGAGAAGTTTAGTCTACGGGTCTGAAACATTCAGATCCATATGTATTTTGCAAATTTCTATGTCTACAATACTCTGCACGAAGCTACTCTAGCTAATTGCTCCCACTTTCAATATGTATCCAGATCGAGACTTAGAGTCATCTAGATCGATGTAAAAAGCTTGTATCGACGTAACTCGTTATGACGAACTCTTTTATCACCTCCGTAACCATCAAATATTTCTTTAGTCCTCTAAGGATAATTTTGACCGATGTCAAGTGATCTACTCCTAGATCACTAATGTACTCCCTTGCCAGAATCATGCTTAGGTATACAATAGGACTGGTACACATCATAGCATACTTTACAGAACCTATGACTGAGGCATAGGGAATGACTTTTCATTCTCTTTATATTTTCTGATGTGGTCGGGTTTTGAGTCTTTACTCAACTTCACACCTTGCAACACAGGCAAGAACTCCTTCTTTGACTGTTCCATTTTGAACTACTTCAAAATCTTGTCAAGGTATGTACTCATTGAAAAAACTTATCAAGCGTCTTGATCTATCTCTATAGATCTTGATGCTCAATGTGTAAGCAGCTTCATCGAGGTCTTTCATTGAAAAACTCTTTTCAAACACTCCTTTATGCTTTCCAGAAAATTCTACATTATTTTCGACCAACAATATGTCATTCACATATACTTATCAGAAATGTTGTAGTGCTCCCACTCACTTT
Organism: Triticum dicoccoides; assembly: GCF_002162155.2. Classification (NCBI taxonomy): domain Eukaryota; kingdom Viridiplantae; phylum Streptophyta; class Magnoliopsida; order Poales; family Poaceae; genus Triticum; species Triticum dicoccoides. The sequence goes on along the minus strand of NC_041386.1, from coordinate 113,042,933 downwards.
CTTGTAAATACAGGCTTCACCACAAGTCTGTATAAAACCATATGCTTTGATCACTTTATCAAAGCATATATTCCAACTCCGAGATGCTTGCATCAGTCCATAGATGGATCGCTGGAGCTTGCTCACTTTATTAGCACCTTTAGGATCGACAAAACCTTCTGGTTGCATCATATACAACTCTTCTTTAAGAAATCCATGAAGGAATACATTTTTGACATCCATTTGCCAGATTTCATAAAATGCGGCAACTGCTAACATGATTCGGACAGACTTTTAAGCAATAGGAGTGAGAAAATCTCATCGTAGTCAACACCTTGAACTTGTCAAAAACATTTTGCGACAATTCGAGCTTTGTAGATAGTAACACTACTATCAGCGTCCGTCTTCCTCTTGAAGATCCAATTATTCTTAATGACTCACCGATCATCGGGCAAGTCAATCAAAGTCCATACTTTGTTCTCATACATGGATCCCATCTCAGATTTCATGGCCTCAAGCCATTTCGCGGAATCTGGGCTCAACATCGCTTCCTCATAGTTCGTAGGTTCGTCATGGTCAAGTAACATGACCTCCAGAACAGGATTACCGTACCACTCTGGTGCGGATCTTTCTTTGGTTGATCTATGAGGTTCGATAGTAACTTGATCTGAAGTTACATGATCTTCATCATTAGCTTCCTACCTAATTGGTGTAGGAGTCACAGGAACAGATTTCTGTGATGAACTACTTTCCAATAAGGGAGCAGGTACAATTACCTCATCAAGTTCTACTTTCCTCCCACTCACTTCTTTTGAGAGAAACTCATTCTCTAGAAAGGATCCATTCTTAGCAACGAATGTCTTGCCTTCGGATCTGTGATAGAAGGTGTACCCAACTGTCTCCTTTGGGTATCCTATGAAGACACATTGCTCCGATTTGGGTTTGAGCTTGTTAGGATGAAACTTTTTCACATAAGCATTGCAAACCCAAACTTTAAGAAATGACAACTTTGGTTTCTTGCCAAACCACAGTTCATATGGCGTCGTCTCAGCGGATTTAGATGGTGCCCTATTTAACGTGAATGCAGTTGTCTCTAATGCATAACCCAAAATGATAGTGGTAAATCGGTAAGAGACATCATATATTGCACCATATCTAATAAAGTACGGTTACGATGTTCGGACACACCATTACGCTGTGGTGTTCCAGGTGGTGTGAGTTGCAACACTATTCCACATTGTTTCAAATGAAGACCAAACTCGTAACTCAAATATTCTCCTCCATGATCAGATCGTAGAAACTTTATTTTCTTGTTACGATGATTTTCCACTTCACTCTGAAATTATTTGAACTTTTCAAATATTTCAGATTTATGTTTCATCAAGAAGATATACACATATCTTACTCAAATCATTTGTGAAGGTCAGAAAACAACGATACCTGCCGCGAGCCTCAACACTCATCGGACTGCATACATCAGTATGTATTATTTCCAACAAGTTTGTTGCTCGCTCCATTGTTCCGGAGAATGGAGTCTTAGTCATCTTGCCCATGAGGCATGGTTCGCAAGCATCAACTGATTCATAATCAGGTGATTCCAAAAACCCATCAGCATGGATTTTCTTCATGCGCTTTGACCAATATGACCTAAACGACACTGCCACAAATAAGTTGCACTATCATTATTAACTTTGCATCTTTTGGCTTCAATATTATGAATATGTGTAACACTACGATCAAGATTCAATAAACCATTCAACTTGGGTGTATGACCATTGAAGGTTTTATTCATGTAAACAGAACAACAATTATTCTCTGACTTTAAATGAATAACCGTATTGCAATAAACATGATCAAATCATATTCATGTTTAACACAAACACCAAATAACATTTATTTAGGTTCAACACTAATCCCGAAAGTACAGGGAGTGTGCGATGACGATCATATCAATCTTGGAACCACTTCCAATACACATCATCACTTCACCCTTAACTAGTCTATGTTCATTCTGCAACTTCCGTTTCGAGTTACTAATCTTAGCAATTGAACTAGTATCAAATACTGAGGGGTTGCTATAAACACTAGTGAAGTACACATCAATAACATGTATATAAAATATAACTTTGTTCTCTTTTCCATCCTTCTTATCCGCCAAATACTTGGGGCAGTTCTGCTTCCAGTGACTAGTCCCTTTGCAATAGAAGCACTTAGTCTCGGGCTTAGGTCTAGACTTGGGCTTCTTCACTTGAGCAGCCACTTGCTTGTCGTTCTTCTTGAAGTTCCCCTTCTTCCCTTTGCCCTTTTGTTGAAACTAGTGGTCTTGACAACCATCAACACTTGATGCTTTTCTTGATTTCTACCTTCATCGATTTCAGCATCACGAAGAGTTTGGGAATCGTTTCCATTATCCCTTGCATATTATAGTTCATCACGAAGTTCTAGTAACTTGGTGATAGTGACTAGAGAACTCTGTCAATCACTATATTATCTGGAAGATTAACTCCCACTTGATTCAAGTGATTGTAGTACTCAGACATTCTGAGCACATGCTCACTAGCTGAGCTATTCTCCTCCATCTTGTAGGCAAAGTGCTTGTCAAAGGTCTCATTGTTGGGGAACGTAGTAATTTCAAAAATTTCCCTATGCACACACAGGATCATGGTGATGCATAGCACCGAGAGGGGAGAGTGTGTCCACGTACCCTCGTAGACCGAATATGGAAGCGTTAGCACAATGCGGTTGATGTAGTCGTACGTCTTCACGATCCGACCGATCCAAGTACCGAATGCTCGGCACCTCCGAGTTCTGCACATGTTCAACTTGATGACGTCCCGCGAGCTCTGATCTAGCAAAGCTTCACAGGAGAGTTTCGTCAGCACGACAGCGTGGTGACGGTGATGATGATGCTACCGACGCAGGCTTCGCCTAAGCACCGTTACGATATGATCGAGGTGGATTATGGTGGAGGGGGGCACCGCACACGACTAAGAGATCAATAATCAATTGTTGTGTCTCCAAGGGGTGCCCCCTCCCCGTATATAAAGGAGTGGTTGAGGAGGGGGCAGCCCTCTCTATGGCGTGCCCTAGGGGAGTCCTACTCCCATCGGGAGTAGGATTCCCCCTTTCCTAGTAGAACTAGGAGCCCTTCCAAGTAGTAGGAGTAGGAGAGAAGGAAAGGGAAAGAGAAGAGAAGGAAGAAGGGGGCGTTGCCCCTCCCCCTAGTCCAATTCGGACTAAGCATTGGGGGGGCACGCAGCCTCTCCTCTCTCTTTCCCCTAAAGCCCAATAAGGCCCATATACTCCCCGGCGAATTCCCGTAACTCCCCGGTACTCCGAAAAATACCCGAATCACTCGGAACCTTTCCGATGTCCAAATATAGTCGTCCAATATATCAATCTTTACGTATCGACCATTTCGAGCCTTCTAGTCATGTCCCCGACCATTTCGAGCCTTCTAGTCATGTCCCCGATCTAATCCGGGACTCCAAACTACCTTCAGTACATCAAAACACATAAACTCACAATACAAATTGTCACCGAACATTAAGCGTGGGGACCCTACGAGTTCGAGAACTATGTAGACATGACCGAGACACGTCTCCGGTCAATAACCAATAGCGGAACCTGGATGCTCATATTGGCTCCTACATGTTCTATGAAAATCTTTATCGGTCAAACCGCATAACAACATACGTTGTTCCCTTTGTCATCGGTATGTTACTTGCCCGAGATTCGATCGTCGGTATCTCAATACCTAGTTCAATATCATTATCAGCAAGTCTCTTTACTCATTCCATAATACATCATCTCACAACTAACTCATTAGTTACAATGCTTGCAAGGCTTATAGTGATGTGCATTATCGAGTGGGCCCAGAGATACCTCTCCGACAATCGGAGTGACAAATCCTAATCTCGAAATACGCCAACTCAACAAGTACCTTTGGAGACACATGTAGAGCACCTTTATAATCATCCAGTTACGTTGTGACGTTTGGTAGCACACAAAGTGTTCCTCCGATACACGGGAGTTGCATAATGTCATAGTCATAGGAACATGTATAAGTCATGAAGAAAGCAGTATCAACAAACTAAACGATCATTGTGCTAAGCTAATGGAATGGGTCAAGTCAATCAAATCATTCTCATAATGATGTGATCCCATTAATCAAATGGCAACTCATGTCTATGGCTAGGAAACATAACCATCTTTGATCAACGAGCTAGTCAAGTAGAGGCATACTAGTGACACTCTGTTTGTCTATGTATTCGCACATGTATCATGTTTTCGGTTAATACAATTCTAGCATGAATAATAAACATTTATCATGATATAAGGAAATAAATAATAACTTTATTATTTCCTCTAGGGAATATTTCCTTCAGTCTCCCACTTGCACTAGAGTCAATAATCTAGTTCACATCGTCATGTGATTTGACACCAATAGTTCACATCTTTATGTGATTAGATCACATCTCCATGTGACTAACACCCAAAGGGTTTACTACAGTCAATAATCTAGTTCACATCGCTACGTTATTAACACCCAAAGAGTAATCATGTTTTGCTTGTGAGAGAAATTTAGTCAATGGGACTGCCACATTCAGAGCCGTATGTATTTTGCAAATTTCTATGTCTACAATGCTCTGCACGGAGCTACTCTAGCTAATTGCTCCCACTTTCAATATGTATCCAGATCGAGACTTAGAGTCATCTAGATCGATGTAAAAAACCTTGCATCAATGTAACTCTTTATGGCGAACTCTTTTTATCACCTCCATGACCGAGAAATATTTCCTTAGTCCTCTAAGGATAATTTTGACCGTTGTCCAGTGAACTACTCCTAGATCACTATTGTACTTCCTTGCCAGAATCATGCTAAGGTATACAATAGGACTGGTAAATAGCATAGCATACTTTATAGAACCTATGACTGAGGCATAGGGAATGACTTTTCATTCCCTTTCTATTTTCTGCCGTGGTCCAGTTTTGAGTCTTTACTCAACTTCACACCTTGCAACACAGGCAAGAACCCTTTCTTTGCCTGATCCATTTTGAACTTCTTCAAAACTTTGTCAAGGTATGTGCTTTGTGAAAGTCCAATTAAGCGTCTTGATCTATCTCTATAGATCTTGATGCCCAATATGTAAGCAGCTTCACCGAGGTCTTTCATTGAAAAACTCTTATTCAAGTATCCTTTTATGCTATCCAGAAATTCTATATCATTTCCAATCAACAATATGTCATCCACATATAATATTAGAAATGCTACAGAGCTCCCACTCACTTTCTTGTAAATATAGACTTCTCCAAAAGTCTGTATAAAACCATATGCTTTGATCACACTATCAAAACGTTTATTCCAACTCCGAGAGGCTTACACCAGTCCATAAATGGATCGATGGAGCTTGCACACTTTGTTAGCACCCTTTGGATCGAAAAAACCTTCAGGTTGCATCATATAAAAATCTTCTTCCAGAAATCCATTCAGGAATGCAGTCTTTACATCCATTTGCCAAATTTCATAATCGTAAAATATGGCAATAGCTAACATGATTCGGACGGACGTAAGCATCGCTACGGGTGAGAAGGTCTCATCGTAGTCAACCCCTTGAACTTGTCGAAAACCTTTCGCAACAAGTCGAGCTTTGTAGACAGTAACATTACCATCAACGTTTGACTTCTTCTTGAAGATCCATTTATTCTCGATGGGTTGCTGATCATTGGGCAAGTCAACCAAATTCCACACTTTGTCTTATACATGGATCCCATCTCATATTTCATGGCCTCAAGCCATTTTGCGGAATCTAGGCTCATCATTGCTTCCTCATAGTTCATAGGTTCGTCATGGTCTAGTAACATGACCTCCAGAACAGGATTACCTTACCACTCTGGTGCGGATCTTACTCTAGTTGACCTATGAGGTTCGGTAGTAACTTGATCTGAAGTTTCATGATCATCATCATTAGCTTCCTCACTAATCGGCGTAGATGTCATAGAAACCGGTTTTTGTGATGAACTACTTTCCAATAAGGGAGCAGGTACAGTTACCTCATCAAGTTCTACTTTCCTCCCACTCACTTCTTTCGAGAGAAACTCCTTCTCTAGAAAGGATCCATTCTTAGCAATGAATGTCTTGCCTTCGGATCTGTGATAGAAGGTGTACCCAACTGTCTCCTTCGGGTATCCTATGAAGACACATTTCTCCGATCTGGGTTTGAGCTTATCAGGATGAAACTTTTTCACATAAGCATCGCAACCCCAAACTTTAAGAAACGACAACTTTTGGTTTCTTTCCAAACCATAGTTCATATGGCGTCATCTCAACGGATTTAGATGGTGCCCTATTTAACATGAATGTAGCTGTCTCTAATGCATAATCCCAACATGATAGTGATAAAATCGGTAAGAGACATCATAGATCGCACCATATCTAATAAAGTACGGTTATTACGTTCGGACACACCATTATGCTGTGGTGTTCCAGGTGGCGTGAGTTGGGAAAACTATTCCGCATTGTTTCAAATGAAGACCAAACTCGTAACTCAAATATTCTCCTCCATGATCAAATCGTAGAAATTTTATTTTCTTGCTACGATGATTTTCCACTTCACTCTGAAATTCTTTGAACTTTTCAAATGTTTCAGACTTATGTTTCATCAAGTAGATATACCCATATCTGCTCAAATCATCTGTGAAGGTGAGAAAATAACGGTATCCGCCGCGAGCCTCAATATTCATCGGACCACATACATCAGTATGTATGATTTCCAATAAATCTGTTGCTCGCTCCATAGTTCCGGAGAACGGCGTTTTAGTCATCTTGCCCATGAGGCACGGTTCACAAGTACCAAGTGATTCATAATCAAGTGATTCCAAAAGTCCATCAGAACGGATTTTCTTCATGCGATTTACACCAATATGACCTAAACGGTAGTGCCACAAATAAGTTTCACTATCATTATTAACTTTGCATCTTTTGGCTTCAATATTATAAATATGTGTATCACTACGATCGGGATTCAATAAACCATTCACCTTGGGTGTATGACCACAGAAGGTTTTATTCATGTAAACAGACTAACAATTATTCTTTGACTTAAATGAATAACCGTATTGCAATAAACATGATCCAATCATATTATGCTCAACGCAAACACCAAATAACATTTATTTTAGGTTCAACACTAATCCCGAAAGTATAGGGAGTGTGCGATGATGATCATATCAATCTTGGAACCACTTCCAACACACATCGTCACTTCACCCTTAACTAGTCTCTATTCATTCTGCAACTCCCGTTTTGAGTTACTAATCTCAGCAACTGAACTAGTATCAAATATTGAGGGGTTGCTATAAACACTAGTAAAGTACACATCAATAACATGTATCTCGAATATACCTTTGTTCACTTTGCCATCCTTCTTATCAGCCAAATACTTGGGGCAGTTTTGCTTCTAGTGACCAGCCCCTTTGCAGTAGAAGCACTTAGTCTCAGGTTTAGGTCTAGACTTGGGCTTCTTCACTTGAGCAGCAACTTGCTTGCCGTTCTTCTTGAAGTTCCCCTTCTTCCCTTTTCCCTTTTATTGAAACTAGTGGTCTTGTCAACCATCAACACTTGATGCTTTTCTTGATTTCTACCGTCGTCGATTTCAGCATCACGAAGAGCTTGGGAATCATTTCCGTTATCCCTTGCATATTATAGTTTATCACGAAGTTCTAGTAACTTGGTGATAGTGACTAGAGAACTCTGTCAATCACTATCTTATCTGGAAGATTAACTCCCACTTGATTCAAGTGATTGTAGTACTCAGACATTCTAAGCACTTGCTCACTAGCTGAGCTATTCTCCTCCATCTTGTAGGCAAAGTACTTGTCAGAGGTCTCATACCTCTCGACTCAGGCATGAGTCTGAAATACCAATTTCAACTCTTAGAACATCTTATATGTTCTGTGGCGTTCAAAACGTTTTTGACGTCCCAGTTCTAAGCCGTAAAGCATGGTGCACTAAACTATCAAGTAGTCATCATACCGAGCTTTTTCAAACGTTCATAATGTCTCTATCTGCTCCTGCAATAGGTCTATCACCTAGCGGTGCATCAAGGACATAATTCTTTTGTGCAGCAACGAGGATAATCCTCAGATCACGGATCCAATCCACATCATTGCTACTATCATCTTTCAATGTAGTTTTCTCTAGGAACATATCATAAATAAAACGGGGAAGCTATACGCGAGCAATTGGTCTACAACATAGATATGCAAATACTATCAGGACTAAGTTCATGATAAATTAAAGTTCAATTAATCAAATTATTAAAGAACTCCCACTTAGATAGACATCCCTCTAATCATCTAAGTGATCACGTGATCCATATCAACTAAACCATGTCCAATCATCACATGAGATGGAGTAGTTTTCAATGGTGAACATCACTATGTTGATCATATCTACTATATGATTCACGCTCAACCTTTTGGTCTCAGTGTTCCGAGGCCATATCTGCATATGCTAGGTTCGCCAAGTTTAACCCGAGTATTCTGCGTGTGCAATACTGGCTTGCACCCATTGTAGATGAACGTAGAGCTTATCACACCCGATCATCACGTGGTGTCTCGTCACGACGAACTTTGGCAACAGTGCATACTCAGGGAGAACACTTTTATCTTGAAATTTAGAGAGAGATCATCTTATAAAGCTACCGTGGAACTAAGCAAAATAAGATGTATAAAATATAAACATCACATGCAATCAAAATATGTGACATGATATGGCCATCATCATCTTGTGCTTTTGATCTCCATCTCCAAAGTACTGTCATGATCTTCATTGTTACCGGCATGACACCATGATCTCCATCATCTTGATCTTTTATCAACGTGTCCTCACATGGTTTTCTCGTCAACTATTGCTCTTGCAACTATTTCTATCGCATAGCGATAAAGTAAAGCAATTATTTGGCGCTTGCATCTTATGCAATAAAGAGACAACCATAAGGCTTTTGCCAGTTGCCGATAACTTTAACAAAAAAACATGATCATCTCATACAACAATTTATATCTCATCATGTCTTGACCACATCACATCACAACATGCCCTGCAAAAACAAGTTAGACGTCCTCTACTTTGTTGTTGCAAGTTTTACGTGGCTGCTATGGGCTGAGCAAGAACCGCTCTTACCTATGCATCAAAACCACAATGATAGTTTGTCAAGTTAGTGCTGTTTTAACCTTCTCAAGGACCGGGTGTAGCCACACTCGGTTCAACTAAAGTTGGAGAAACCGACACCCGCCAGCCACTTGTGTGCAAAGCACGTCGGTAGAACCAGTCTCGCGTAAGCACGTCGGTCTGGGACGCTTCATCCAACAATACCGCCGAACCAAAGTATGACATGCTGGTAAGCAGTATGACTTGTATTGCCCACAACTCACTTGTGTTCTACTCGTGCATATAACATCTACGCATAAAACCAGGCTCGGATCCCACTATTGGGGAACGTAGTAATTTTAAAAAAATTCCTACGCACACACAGGATCATGGTGATGCATAGCAACGAGAGGGGAGAGTGTGTCCATGTATCCTCGTAGACCGAATGCGGAAGCGTTAGCACAATGCGGTTGATGTAGTCGTACGTCTTCACGATCTGACCGATCCAAGTACCGAACGCACGGCACCTCCGAGTTCTGCACACGTTCAACTCGAGATGTCCCGCGAGCTCCGATCCAGCAAAGCTTCACAGGAGAGTTTCATCAGCACGACGGCGTGGTGAAGGTGATGATGATGCTACTGACGCAGGGCTTCGCCTAAGCACCGCTACGATATGATCGAGGTGGATTATGGTGGAGGGGGGCACTGCACACGGCTAAGAGATCAATAATCAATTGTTGTGCCTCCAAGGGGTGCCCCCTCTGTTGGGGAACGTAGCAGAAATTCAAACAAATTTCTACGTAACACCAAGATCTATCTATGGAGAGACCAGCAACGAGTAGAAAGGGGAGTGCATCTACATACCCTTGTAGATCGCTAAGCGGAAGCGTTCAAGTGAACGGGGTTGATGGAGTCGTACTCGTCGTGATTCAAATCACCGATGATCCTAGTGCCGAACGGACGGCACCTCCGCGTTCAACACACGTACAGCCCGGTGACGTCTCCCACACCTTGATCCAGCAAGGAGAGAGGGAGAGGTTGAGGAAGACTCCATCTAGCAGCAGCACAACGGCATGGTGGTGGTGGAGGAGCGTGGCAATCCCGCAGGGCTTCGCCAAGCACCACGGGAGAGGAGAAGAACTTGGGAGAGAGGGAGGGGCTGCACCAAAGGCATAAGGTCTGTTTGGGAGGCCCTCCTACCCCACTATATATAGGGATCCCAAGGGGGGGGGTGCGCCAGCCCCTAGGAGATCCAATCTCCAAGGGGGCGGCGGCCAGGGGAGGAGTCCTCCCCCCCCAAGGCACCTAGGAGGTGCCTTCCCCTGCTGGGACTCTTCCTTTAGGGTTTCCCCAGGCGCATGGGCCTCTTGGGGCTGGTGCCCTTGGCCCATGTAGGCCAAGGCGCACCCCCTACAGCCCATGTGGCCCCCCAGGGCAGGTGGCCCCACCCGGTGGGCCCCCGGGACCCTTCCGGTGGTCCCGGTACAATACCGATGACCCCGAAACTTGTCCCAATGGCCGAAACAGGACTTCCTATATATAAATCTTTACCTCCGGACCATTCCGGAACTCCTCGTGACGTCCGGGATCTCATCCGGGACTCCGAACAACATTCGGTAACCACATACAAGCTTCCTTTATAACCCTAGCGTCATCGAACCTTAAGTGTGTAGACCCTACGGGTTCGGGAGACATGCAGACATGACCGAGACGTTCTCCAGTCAATAACCAACAGCGGGATCTGGATACCCATGTTGGCTCCCACATGTTCCACGATGATCTCATCGGATGAACCACGATGTCAAGGACTCAATCGATCCCGTATTCAATTCCCTTTGTCTAGCGGTATTTTACTTGCCCGAGATTCGATCGTCGGTATACCGATACCTTGTTCAATCTCGTTACCGGCAAGTCACTTTACTCGTTCCGTAACACATCATCCCATGATCAACTCCTTGGTCACATTGCGCATATGATGATGTCCTACCGAGTGGGCCCAGAGATACCTCTCCGTTTACACGGAGTGACAAATCCCAGTCTCGATCCGCATAAAACAATAGATACTTTCGGAGATACCTGTAGTGCACCTTTATAGTCACCCAGTTACGTTGTGACGTTTGATACACCCAAAGCACTCCTACGGTATCCAGGAGTTACACGATCTCATGGTCAAAGGAAGAGATACTTGACATTGGCAAAGCTCTAGCAAATGAACTACACGATCTTTTGTGCAAGTCTTAGGATTGGGTCTTGTCCATCACATCATTCTCCTAATGATGTGATCCCGTTATCAACGACATCCAATGTCCATAGCCAGGAAACCATGACTATCTGTTGATCACAACGAGCTAGTCAACTAGAGGCTCACTAGGGACATATTGTGGTCTATGTATTCACACGTGTATTACGATTTCCGGATAATACAGTTATAGCATGAATAAAAGACAATTATCATGAACAAGGAAATATAATAATAATACTTTTATTATTGCCTCTAGGGCATATTTCCAACAGTCTCCCACTTGCACTAGAGTCAATAATCTAGTTCACATCGCCATGTGATTAACACTCACAGGTCACATCGCCATGTGACTAATACCCAAGAGTTTACTAGAGTCAGTAGTCTAGTTCACATCACTATGTGATTAACACTCAATGAGTTTTATGTTTGATCATGTTGCTTGTGAGAGAGGTTTTAGTCAACAGGTCTGAACCTTTCAGATCCGTGTGTGCTTTACAAATCTCTATGTCATCTCCTAGATGCAGCTACCACGCTCTATTTGGAGCTATTCCAAACAAATGTTCTACTTGGAGCTATTCTAAATTATTGCTCCATTATATGTATCCGGTCTCTCTACTCAGAGCTATCCGGATAAGTGTCAAGCTTGCATCGTCGTAACCTTTACGACGAACTCTTTTACCACCTCCATAATCGAGAAAATTCCTTAGTCCACTAGTTACTAAGGATAACTTTGACCGCTGTCCTGTGAGCCATTCTTGGATCACTCTTGTACCCCTTGACTGACTCATGGCAAGGCACACTTCAGGTGCGGTACACAGCATAGCATACTGAAGAGCCTACGTCTTAAGCATAGGGGACGGCCTTCGTCCTTTCTCTCTATTCTGCCGTGGTCGAGCTTTAAGTCTTAACTTCGTACCTTACAACTCAGGCAAGAACTCCTTCTTTGACTGGTCCATCTTGAACACCTTCAAGATCATGTCAAGGTATGTGCTCATTTGAAAGTACCATTAAGCGTTTTGATCTATCCTTATAGATCTTGATGCTCAATGCTCAAGCAGCTTAATCCAGGCTTTCCATTGAAAAACACTTTCAAAATAACCCTATATGCTTTCCAGAAATTCTACGTCATTTCTGATCAACAATATGTCAACAACATATACTCATCAGAAATTCTATAGTGCTCCCACTCACTTCTTTGGAAATACAAGTTTCTCATAAACTTTGTACAAACCCAAAATCTTTGATCATCATCAAAGCATACATTCCAACTCCGAGATGCTCACTCCAGTCCTTAGAAGGATTGCTGGAGCTTTGCATACTTATTAGCATCTTTCGGGATTGACAAAACCTTCCGGTTGTATCACATACAACCTTTCCTCAAGAAAATCGTCGAGGAAACAATGTTTTGACATCCTATCTGCAAGATTTCATAAATAATGCAGTAATCGCTAATATAATTCCAACAGACTCTTAGCATCGCTACGAGTGAGAAAATCTCATCGTAGTCAACTCCTTGAACTTGTCAGAAAACATCTTAACGACAAGTCGAGCTTTCTTAATGGTGACATTTACCATCATTGTCCGTCTTCCTTTTGAAATCCATATGTACTCATTAGCCTTACGACCATCGAGCCGTTCTGCCAAAGTCTACACTTTGTTTTCATACATGGATCCTCTCTCGGATTTTATGGCCTCAAGCCATTTATCGGAATCCGGGCCCACCATCGCTTCTCCATAGCTCGTAGGTTCATTGTTGTCCAGCAACATGACTTCCAAGACAGGATTACGTACCACTCTGAAGTAGTATGCATCCTTGTCATCCCACGAGGTTTGGTAGTGACTTGATTCGAAGTTTCATGATCAATATCATAAGCTTCCACTTCAATTGGTGTAGGTGCCACAGGAACAACTTCCTGTGCCCTGCCATACACTAGTTGAAGAGACGGTTCAATAACCTCATCAAGTCTCCACCATCCTCCCACTCAACTCTTTCGAGAGAAACTTTTCCTCGAGAAAGGACCCGATTCAAGAAACAATCCCTATTGCTTTCGGATCTGAATTAGGAGGTATACCCAACTGTTTTGGGTGTCCTATGAAGATGCATTTTATCCGCTTTGGGTTCGAGCTTATCAACCTGAAACTTTTTCACATAAGCGTCGCAGCCCCAAACTTTTAAGAAACGACAACTTAGGTTTCTCTAAACCATAATTCATACGGTGTCATCTCAACGGAATTACGTGGTGCCCTATTTAAAGTGAATGTGGTTGTCTCTAATGCCTAACCCATAAACGATCGTGGTAATTCGATAAGAGACATCATGGTATGCATCATATCCAATAGGGTGCAGTTATGATGTTCGGACACACCATCACACTATGGTGTTCCAGGCTGTATTAGTTGTAAAACAATTTCCACAATGTCTTAATTGTGTGCCAAAACTCGTAACTCAGATATTCATCTCTATGATCATATCATAGACATTTATCCTCTTGTCACAATGATCTGCTACTTCACTCTGAAATTACTTGAACCATTCAATAATTCAGACTTGTGTTTCATCAAGTAAATATTCTCAACATCTACTCGAATCATCTGTGAAGTAAGAACATAATGATATTCACTGCATGCCTCAGCACTCATTCGACTGCACACATCAAAATGTGTTACTTCCAACAAGTTGCTATCTTGTTCCATCTTAATGAAAATGAGGCTTTTCAGTCATCTTGCCCATGTGGTATGATTTGCATATCTCAAGTGATTCAAAATCAAGTGAGTTCAAACGGTCCATTTGCATGGAGCTTCTTCATGCATATATACCAATAGACATGGTTCGCATGTCTCAAACTTTTCAAAAATGAGTGAGTCCAAAGATCCATCAACATGGAGCTTCTTCATGCGTTTTATACCATTATGACTTACATGGCAGTGCCATAAGTAAGTGGTACTATCATTACTATCTTATATCTTTTGGCATGAAAATGTGTATCCCTACGATCAAAATTCAATAAACCATTCCTTAATTCAGGTTTAATACTAATCTTGATGGTAGAGGGAGCGTGCGATGTTAGATCACATCAAACTTGGAAACACTTCCAACACGTATCGTCAGCTCACCTTTAGCTAGTCTCCGTTTTATTCCGTAGCTTTTATTTCGAGTTACTAACACTTAGCAACCGAACCGGTATCTAATACCCTGGTGCTACCAGGAGTACTAGTAAAGTACACATTAACATAATGTATATCCAATATACTTCTATCGACCTTGCCAGCCTTCTCATCTACCAAGTATCTAGGGTAATCCTGCTCCAGTGGTTGTTCCCCTTATTACAGAAGCACTTAGTCTCGGGTTTGGGTTGAACCTCGGGTTTCTTCATTGGTGCAGCAGCTGATTTGCCGTTTCATGAAGTATCCCTTCTTTCCCTTGCCCTTCTTGAAACTAGTGGTTTCATCAACCATCAACAATTGATGCTCCTTCTTGATTTCTACTTTCGCAATGTCAAACATCACGAATATTTCAAGGATCATCATATCTATCCCTGATATGTTATAGTTCATCACGAAGCTCTGGCAGCTTGGTGGCAATGACTTTGGGGAAACATCACTATCTCATCTGGAAGATCAACTCCCACTCGATTCAAGTGATTGTTGCACTCAGACAATCTGAGCACAAGCTCAACGATTGATCTTTTCTCCCTTAGTTTGCAGGCTAAGAAAATCGTCGGAGGTCTCATACCTCTTGACGTGGGCACGAGCCTGAAATCCCAATTTCAGCCCTCGAAACATCTCATATGTTCCGCGACGTTTCGAAAACGTCTTTGGTGCCTCTACTTAAACCATTTAACTGAACTATCACGTAGTTATCAAAACGTGTATGTCCGATGTTCGCAACATCCACAAACGACGTTTGGGGTTCAGCACACTAAGCAGTGCATTAAGGACATAAGCATTCTAGTGTCCGCATAATCGCTACTATCAACTTTCAACTATATTTTCTCTTAGGAACATATCTAAAACAGTAGAACTAAAGCGCGAGCTACGACATAATTTGCAAAAGGTCTTTTGACTATGTTCAAGATAATTAAGTTCATCTTATGAACTCCCACTTAGATAGACATCCCTCTGGTCATCTAAGTGATCACATGATCCGAGTCAACTAGGCCGTGTCCGATCATCACGTGAGACGGACTAGTCATCATCGGTGAACATCTTCATGTTGATCGTATCTACTATACGACTCATGCTCGACCTTTCGGTCTCCGTGTTCCGAGGCCATGTCTGCACATGCTAGGCTCATCAAGTTAACCCTAAGTGTTTTCGCTGTGTAAAACTGTCTTACACCCGTTGTATGTGAACGTAAGAATCCATCACACCCGATCATCACGTGGTGCTTAGAAGCGACGAACTGTAGCAACGGTGCACAGTTAGGGGAGAACACTTCTTGAAATTTTGTAAGGGATCATCTTATTTACTACCGTCGTCCTAAGTAAACAAGATGCATAAACATAATAAACATCACATGCAATTATATATTCGTGACATGATATGGCCAATATCATATAGCTCCATTGATCTCCATCTTCGGGGCTCCATGATCATCTTGTCACCGGCATGACACCATGATCTCCATCATCATGATCTCCATCATCGTGTCTTCATGAAGTTGTCACGCCAGCGACTACTTCTACTTCTAGGGCTAACGCGTTTAGCAATAAAGTAAAGTAAGTTACATGGCGTTCTTCAATGACACGCAGGTCATACAAAAAATAAAGACAACTCCTATGGCTCCTGCCGGTTGTCATACTCATCGACATGCAAGTCGTGAATCCTATTACAAGAACATGATCAATCTCATACATCACATATCATTCATCACATTCTTCTTGGCCATATCACATCACATAGCATTCCCTGCAAAAACAAGTTAGACATCCTCTAATTGTTGTTGCATGTTTTACGTGGCTGCTATGGGTTTCTAGCAAGAACGTTTCTTACCTACGCAAAACCACAACGTGATATGCCAATTGCTATTTACCCTTCATAAGGACCCTTTTCATCGAATCCGTTCCGACTAAAGTGGGAGAGACTGGCACCCGCTAGCCACCTTATGCACCAAGTGCATGTCAATCGGTGGAACCTGTCTCACGTAAGAGTACGTGTAAGGTCGGTCCGGGCCGCTTCATCCCACAATACCGTCGAAACAAGATTGGACTAGTAACGGTAAGCATATTGATAAACATCAACGCCCACAACTACTTTGTGTTCTACTCGTGCAAAGAATCTACGCAATAGACCTAGCTCATGATGCCACTGTTGGGGAACGTAGCAGAAATTCAAAAAATTTCCTACGTAACACCAAGATCTATCTATGGAGAGACCAGCAATGAGTAGAAAGGGGAGTGCATCTACATACCCTTGTAGATCGCTAAGCGGAAGCGTTCAAGTGAACGGGGTTGATGGAGTCGTACTCGTCGTGATTCAAATCACCGATGATCCTAGTGCCGAACGGACGGCACCTCCGCGTTCAACACACGTACAGCCCGGTGACGTCTCCCACACCTTGATCCAGCAAGGAGAGAGGGAGAGGTTGAGGAAGACTCCATCCAGCAGCAGCACAACGGCATGGTGGTGGTGGAGGAGCGTGGCAATCCCGCAGGGCTTCGCCAAGCACCACGGGAGAGGAGAAGAACTTGGGAGAGAGGGAGGGGCTTCACCAAAGGCATAAGGTCTTTTTGGGAGGCCCTCCTACCCCACTATATATAGGGATCCCAAGGGGGGGGTGCGCCAGCCCCTAGGAGATCCAATCTCCAAGGGGGCGGCGGCCAGGGGAGGAGTCCTCCCCCCCCCCAAGGCACCTAGGAGGTGCCTTCCGCTGCTGGGACTCTTCCTTTAGGGTTTCCCCAGGCGCATGGGCCTCTTGGGGCTGGTGCCCTTGGCCCATGTAGGCCAAGGCACACCCCCTACAGCCCATGTGGCCCCCCGGGGCAGGTGGCCCCACCCGGTGGGCCCCCGGGACCCTTTCGGTGGTCCCGGTACAATACCGATGACCCCGAAACTTGTCCCGATGGCCGAAACAGGACTTCCTATATATAAATCTTTACCTCCGGACCATTCCGGAACTCCTCGTGACGTCCGGGATCTCATCCGGGACTCCGAACAACATTCGGTAACCACATACAAGCTTCCTTTATAACCCTAGCGTCATCGAACCTTAAGTGTGTAGACCCTACGGGTTCGGGAGACATGCAGACATGACCGAGACGTTCTCCAGTCAATAACCAACAGCGGGATCTGGATACCCATGTTGGCTCCCACATGTTCCACGATGATCTCATCGGATGAACCACGATGTCAAGGACTCAATCGATCCCGTATTCAATTCCCTTTGTCTAGCGGTATTTTACTTGCCCGAGATTCGATCGTCGGTATACCGATACCTTGTTCAATCTCGTTACCGGCAAGTCACTTTACTCGTTCCGTAACACATCATCCCGTGATCAACTCCTTGGTCACATTGCGCATATGATGATGTCCTACCGAGTGGGCCCAGAGATACCTCTCCGTTTACACGGAGTGACAAATCCCAGTCTCGATCCGCATAAAACAATAGAAACTTTCGGAGATACCTGTAGTGCACATTTATAGTCACCCAGTTACGTTGTGACATTTGATACACCCAAAGCACTCCTACGGTATCCAGGAGTTACACGATCTCATGGTCAAAGGAAGAGATACTTGACATTGGCAAAGCTCTAGCAAATGAACTACACGATCTTTTGTGCTAGTCTTAGGATTGGGTCTTGTCCATCACATCATTCTCCTAATGATGTGATCCCGTTATCAACGACATCCAATGTCCATAGCCAGGAAACCATGACTATCTGTTGATCACAACGAGCTAGTCAACTAGAGGCTCACTAGGGACATATTGTGGTCTATGTATTCACACGTGTATTACGATTTCCGGATAATACAGTTATAGCATGAATAAAAGACAATTATCATGAACAAGGAAATATAATAATAATACTTTTATTATTGCCTCTAGGGCATATTTCCAACACCCTCCTCGTATATAAAGGAGTGGAGGAGGGGGAGGGCCGGCCCTCTCTATGGCGCACCCTAGGGGAGTCCTCCTCCCACCGGGAGTAGGATTCCCCCTTTCCTAGTAGAACTAGGAGCCCTTCCAAGTAGTAGGAGTAGGAGAGAAAGAAAGGGAAAGAGAAGAGAAGGAAGGAGGGGGCGCCGCCCCTCCCCCTAGTCCAATTCGGATTAAGCATTGGGGGGCACGCAGCCTCTCCTCTCTCTTTCCCCTAAAGCCCAATAAGGCCCATATACTCCCCGGCAAATTCCTGTAACTCTTCGGTACTCCGAAAAATACCCGAATCACTCGGAACCTTTCCGATGTCTGAATATAGTTGTCCAATATATTGATCTTTACGTCTCGACCATTTCGAGACTCCTCATCATGTCCCCGATCTCATCCAGGACTCCGAACTACCTTCGGTACATCAAAACACATAAACTCATAATACAAATCGTCTCCGAACATTAAGTGTGCGGACCCTACGGGTTCGAGAACTATGTAGACATGACCGAGACACGTCTCCGGTCAATAACCAATAGCGGAACCTGGATGCTCATATTGGCTCCTACATGTTCTACGAAAATCTTTATCGGTCAAACCGCATAACAACATATGTTGTTCCCTTTGTCATCGGTATGTTACTTGCCCGAGATTCGATCATCGGTATCTCAATACCTAGTTCAATCTCATTATTAGCAAGTCTCTTTACTCGTTCCGTAATACATCATCTCGCAACTAACTCATTAGTTACAATGCTTGCAAGGCTTATAGTGATGTGCATTACCGAGTGGGCCCAGAGATACCTCTCCGACAATCGGAGTGACAAATCCTAATCTCGAAATACGCCAACTCAACAAGTACCTTTGAAGACACATGTAGAGCACCTTTATAACCACCCAGTTACGTTGTGATGTTTGGTAGCACACAAAGTGTTCCTCCGGTAAACGGGAGTTGCATAATCTCATAGTCATAGGAACATGTATAAGTCATGAAGAAAGCAGTAGCAACAAACTAAACGATCATTGTGCTAAGATAATGGAATGGGTCAAGTCAATCACATCATTCTCATAATGATGTGATCCTGTTAATCAAATGACAACTCATGTCTATGGCTAGGAAACATAACCATCTTTGATCAATGAGCTAGTCAAGTAGAGGCATACTAGTGACACTCTGTTTGTCTATGTATTCAAACATGTATCATGTTTCCGGTTAATACAATTCTAGCATGAATAATAAACATTTATCATGATATAAGGAAATAAATAATAACTTTATTATTGCCTCTAGGGAATATTTCCTTCACTCATACCTTTCCACATGGGCATGAGTCTGAAATACTGATTTCAACTCTTGGAACATCTCATATGCTCCGTGGCGTTAAAAACGTGTTTGAAGCCCCAATTCTAAGCCGTAAAGCATGGTGCACTAAACTATGAAGTAGTCATCATACCGAGCTTTACCAAACGTTCTGAAAGTGCAACTATCCCTAGGTGGTTTTGGTAATTCCTAACAACATACAGTTCATTGAGCTAATGCTACTTAAAGATAAACATTTCAGGAAAGCTTAGTGATTGGCATGGCATGGATGAGAAAAGTGGATCCCTCAAAATTTTAAGGACAAAGAATTGGCTCAAGATCAAAGCTCAGGACTCTACATATTTCCATTTTAAGTGATCCAAGATCACATTGAGTCCATAGGAAAAGCCTATTAAGAGGGGATGAGGTGTTGCCTAATGGCTTGCTTGCTCAAAGTGCTTAGTGATATGCTCCAAAACCCTCAACTACTTCCTCACATCCACATATGTCTCAAACCAAAAGTCAAACTCGGCCCCACCGAAATTTTTTATCCGGCGCCACCGAGTTCAGTTGACATAGCCACTACCAGAAACCCTAGTCTTTTCGGTGTCACCGATAGGGATCTCGGTCTCACCGAGATGGGATTGTAATCTCTCTGTTTCCCTTCATAACATTTTGGTCCAACCAAGATGAGCGGTCGGTCCCACCGAGATTGCAATGCAAACTCTCTGGTTCCCTTTCGTAACGTTTTGGTCCAACCGAGATGAGCGAATCGGTCCCACCGAGTTTGCCTGACCAACTCGCTGTTAGTCAATTACCAAAATCGGTCTCACCGAAATTACGTTATGCCCTAACCCTAACGAAATCGATCCCACCGAGTTGACATGTCGGTCCCACCAAGAATCCTAACGTTCACATTTTGAACTAAATTGGTCTGACCGAGTTTCATGATTCGGTCCCACCGAGTTTGGTGATTTGTGTGTAACGGTTAGATTTTGTGTGGAGGCTATTTACACCCCTCCACCCACTCTTCATTCGTGGAGAGAGCCATCGAAACATGCCTACACTTCCAACATACATTTTCTGAGAGAGAACCACCTACACTTGTGTTGAGGTTAAGATATTCCACTCCAACCACATAAATCTTGATTTCTAGCCTTCCCAAGTTGCTTTCCACTCAAATCATCTTTCCACCAAATCCAAATCATGTGAGAGAGAGAGTTGAGTGTTGGGGAGACTATCATTTGAAGCACAAGAGCAAGGAGTTCATCATCAACACACCATTTGTTACCTCTTGGAGAGTGGTGTCTCCTAGATTGGTTAGGTGTCACTTGGGACCCTCCGTCAAGATTGTGGAGTTGAACCAAGGAGTTTGTACGGGCAAGGAGATCGCCTACTTCGTGAAGATCTACCCTAGTGAGGCAAGTCCTTCGTGGGCGACGACCATGGTGGGATAGACAAGGTTGCTTCTTCGTGGACCCTTCGTGGGTGGAGCCCTCCGTGGACTCGTGCAACCATTACCCTTCGTGGGTTGAAGTCTCCGTCAACGTGGATGTACGATAGCACCACCTATCGGAACCACGCCCAAAATCTCCGTGTCTCAAATTGCGTTTGCACACTCCAAACTCCTCCCTTTACCTTCATATGCAATTGTTTTACTTTTCGCTGCTATACTCTTAGAATTGCATGTGTAGGTTGATTTCTTGACTTGTGTCAAGTTGCTAAAATCTACCAAGAACTAAAATTTGGAAAAGTCTAGATCTTCTATTTTGTCAAGTAGTCTAATCACCCCCCGCTCTAGACATACTTTCGATCCTACAAGTGGTATAAGAGCTTTGGTCTCCATTTGCTTTGATTTCCATAGCTTTTGGTGGTCGTAGCCTTGGTTTCACAACCTAGGAGAGTATGGCGTCTAGCGAGGGAAATTACCACCGTAGAGGTCCTTACTTTGATGGTACAAGTTTTGCTAGTTGGAAGCATAAGATGAAAATGCATATTCTTGGACATAACCTTGCCGTTTGGGCTATTGTGTGTATTGGCTTGCAAGGTGAATTCTTTGGTGGGAGAGAACCAACCCGTGAAGCTACCGCGGAAGAGTTGAAGATGCTACAATACAATGCTCAAGCTTGTGATATTCTCTTCAATGGATTATGCCCTGAAGAATTCAACAAAATCAGCCGTCTTGAGAATGCAAAGGAAATTTGGGATACCTTGATTGATATGCACGAAGGTACCGAATCTGTCAAGGAATCCAAATTGACGTTCTTCAAAGTCAGCTTGACAAGTTCAAAATAAAGGATGGTGAAGGCGTCGCTGAAATGTACTCTAGGCTTGCTCTCATCACAAATGAGATTGCCGGCTTAGGAAGTGAAGAGATGACCAATAGATTCATCATAAAGAAGATCCTAAGAGCTTTGGATGGAAAATATGATACCGTGTGCACATTGATCCAAATGATGCCCAATTACAAAGATCTCAAGCCAACGGAACTTATTGGAAAAATTGTTGCTCATGAGATGTCACTCAAGGATAAGGAAGAGCTTCACAACAAGTCAAGTGGTGCTTACAAAGCCTCGTGTGATGCTCCCACATCATCAAGTGAGAAGCAAACCTTCAATGAAGAATTGAGTCTAATGGTGAAGAACTTCAACAAGTTCTACAAGAGTAGAAGCAAGGAAAGAAGTTCCAAGTCAAGGTCCTACAATGACAAAATATCTTCTAGTCGTGAGCACAATTGCTACAATTGTGGAAGAACCGAACACTATTCCAATGAGTGTACAGATCCCTACAAAAGAAGAGAAGATTCTCCCTACAAAAGAAGAGAAGATTCTCCCTACAAAAGAAGAAGTAGAAGAGTAGAATCACCATCACAAGAAAGAAGGAGTAGAGATGATCGTTATGAACGAAGACCCTCTCGGAGAAGCAAGGACTTGGAAAGGAAGGACAAGTCATCAAGGAGCTACACAAAAAGAAGACATCAAGCTCATGTTGGTGAATGGGTATCCGGTTCCGACTCTGACGATCACTCCGAAAGAAGTTATCACTCCGACTCCAAATATACTCAAGATGAAGGTGTTGCCGGACTAGCGCTTGTGACAACCAACTCCTTCGACATATTTGACTCACCAAATGAAGGAATTGGGAGATGCTTCATGGCTAAAGGTCCAAAGGTAACACATCCCGAGTATGTTGATTTCAATAGTGATGAAGATGATTTGCTAGGAGATGATGATTTACTTGTTGACAACTCTAGTTATGAAAACTATGATGAGCTTGCTATTAATCATGATAATCAAGATAAAACAAATGACGATGATAAGAAGGAGATTGAGCATCTAACTAAAGAACTAAACACTCTTAAGTTAGCTCATGAAACTACCTTGGAAGATCATCGAGAACTTTTAAAGACTCATGACAAGCTACGCTTTGAAAAGCTCAACCTTGAGCAAGAACATGAGTTTTTAAAGGCAATCAATGATGATCTTCGCAAGAAAAGTTCTTCTTACATTGCCAAGCATTTACTCTTGTCTACTGACATGCCACAAGTTAAATCTAGTAACAAGAACAAGAAAGATTCTTCATCTAGTAGTAACAACAATCATGCTAAATCCAATGTTGTTGCTTCTAGTAGCTCTCTTGATTCCACTAATGATTCTCTTAGCCAAGTTACACTTGAGCAAGAAAATAGCTTATTGAAGGGAATTATAGAGAAAGGTGTTTACAAGAGCCTTGCCGGAAGTAAGAAATTTGAGGAAATTGTACGCAAGCAAGGAAGACACTAGAAGAATCAAGGTGTTGGTTTTGAACGAAAGTTCAATGCCAATGGAGTTGAGTGGGAAGAAGATGAATACCCCAAGACGAAGTTTGTTCCTCAACAAGAGAAGTATGATCCTACTTCTTTCAAAGGAACACAATCTCAAGATGATCTTGCACCACAAGACCACAAGCTAAAAGGCAAGGACAAGCTTCAAGAGGAGATTAATGCATTTGAAGAAGCACCTAAGACCTTGGTCAAGTGGGTTCCCAAGACTACATCAAGTTCTACTTCATCAAGTACAACTACAACTCCAAGTATTCCCAAAGAAGAAGAACTAGAGAATTCTTGAGGGTGACTCCGCCAACCTACTTCACTCTTATCATTTTGGCAAGGACAAGTGCAAACAACTTTCATATCTTGCACTAGTTCAAGGAGTCACAAACCCTCTTGTTGGTAAGACAAGGGACAAGGTAACCTAATGCTTCCATGGACATCATCTTGTGTACACATCACTCTATGTCTATGGATATCCTTGTTTGTTCCTTGTGGGACTAACCCATGTAGGTATTGAAAGTGCAACTCATTCCAAAGGATTGCTCCAAATGATCTACATCAACATTGAGCATCCACATCTTCAACACCTACATGAAGTCATCATCTACAAAACCCAAGGTTAGTTGATCCCTCTTAGGGGGGATATCACATCTAGGGGGATCTTTACTCTAATCAATTCAGTTAAAGCAACTCTAATGGTGTGAACACAACAATGCTTTATGAAAAAGTGGTAACCCCACTTGTGCTTAAACGATGAGTATGACCTATGATCAAATGTTGTCATTTGACTCCTAAGTCAATATACTCATATATAGATGACCTAGTCATCGCCAATTGCTTGATAGATGCTAGAGTGTTTGTGCATGCTTTGTCACATATTTCTTTTGCCATCTTATTGTGTGAGCATGTTGGTTGCATACTTTACCCATTCGAGGACATCCATTTGTTGCTTTGATTGTTTGGCCTTTTTCTCTTTTGCCAAATGGATGGACAAGGATGCCTAAGAACTCCCTCTAGCTATCTATGCTTTCTCGTCTCAAACTCTATTCATGCTACATCACAAAGTTTGAACAAGTCAGATTCGAACCACTCTGTGTGAGGAGCACTCGGAGTTCCCGATTTGTCATAGACTTAAACTTCCAAAACCTCTTTGGGTATCTCAGTCTGACCGATTCATCCTTTTCGGTCCTACCGAGATCACTTAGTTGATCTAGGTTTTCAATCTCGGTGCAACCGATTAGAACCTTTCGGTCACACCGAGTTGCAGTAACTACCTGCAGTTTTGCATCTTGGCGCCACCGAGTTGTTCCACTCGGTCACACCGACAGGGTCAGGTTATATATACCGACTGGTCAATTTTTGGAAAATTTTCCGAAACCTCTTCGCCCGCGCATAACCTACTCTGCCTCTTCGGGTCTCCGGATCATCCTCTCATCGCCAGCGACCTCCCGCCGCTGGTCTCTGCCACCGTCAACGGCAATCTGCCCCGCCGTTGCCGCCGTAGCAAGTTTGCCTCTGAACTAGGGTACGAACTTGATCTTTGTGCTAATCCATAACTCTGATTCTTAGCACATTGCTTTGCCATGATTCTTGCCACGAATGAAATCATCCTGTCCAGCGAAAACGTCCCGTAGATTAGTTTTGATTTGAAAATTTAGGCTTAGGTCTCCGCCGAATTCATCTCGGACCGACCGAGTTGTAGAAATCGGTCTCACCGATTTGGCTTAGGCCATTGCACATGCGTTTTCGGTCTGACCGAAAATTGCAAATCGGTGTGACCGAGTTCAATTCTCTGTGAAACCTTAGCAGTCTCGGTGCCACCGAACCGTGACTCGGTCTGACCGAGTTCACTAGTTTAGGTTCCAAAAACTGCTTCGGTATCACCGAGTTTACAAATCGGTAGATTCAAAATGCTTTCTATGAAGAACTAAAACTAAGTTTTTGAGTCAATTGTTTTGTAAAACTCCTGTACTTTGTGATGCTTATCTACTCTACCTCATCTATAATCTATTCATAGGGTCTGCTGATAGTTTGCCTGCACGATGTTTGACCAAAGTGATAGCCAGAACAAGTATGAGGAGCAGGTTCAACTGAGTGAGGGCACTAGTCCCTCCAGTTCTTCTGATGATGGCAGCAGGAGCACACCAAGTAACTTGCCAAAGGTAGCTACTAGGACAAGGAAGAAGAAAACTTCTGATTCAGAGGATGAAGATTATGTAGCTGTTGAGGATGAGGCCACTTCAAAGAAAAAGGTGCTGAAAAAGGAGTATGGCTCATCTGCTACAGTCAAGCCAGGGATGCATAAGAAGGCACCAGCAAAGAGAGTCCCCATGTCTAAGGCCAGAGGAGAAGAAGGGCAAGTCTACCACTGATGCTTTCAAGCGAGTGCCACGCGGTCCAAGGTCTGCTGCAGTGCCTGTGACAGATACTCGAGCTTCAGTGTCAGCACCAGTAGCCACAGCTCCAGTGCCACCTCCAGCACCCACTCCATAAGCTCCAACTACTTCATCGAAAGCCTTCGTCCTTGGAGTTCTCTCTACACCACCTCCCAAAGATCAAGCCTAAGAGTCATTTAGCACTATGCAGTTTTGAACTTTTTTGGTAACTTGTTGCCAAAGGGGGAGAAAAATGTATAGATCATAGGCTTCGAGAGAGAGTGTGGTTCTTTTTATCTCTCTTGCTATTTTGGTTGAACTTCTTTATTTTGGTTGAACTTCTTTAGAGGGGCTAACTGATACATTATGCTCATTAGATGATCTAGCAACAACATATGCATTATTTGCATCTACATATGTGCATTGGGTATTCATATTACCTTTGTAGATTGCAAACCCTAGATGACGATCTCTTCGTAGAAAGAACAGGTCGAAGACTGTTCAAAGCTTCGTCCCCAGCGGAGTCGCCAAAAAGTTTGTTCGCACATGAACATGTCACCATGTACCCTCGACGCTGGGGGTGATGCACCGCAGCTCACGTTGAAGGAGACCCGCCGGAAGCGCGGTACGCAAGACAATTTGGCGGGTGCTTTTGAGGACCCGAAACCCCACACGCCCGGGAGAGACCCGGTCAGGGCACGCGGCGGCGATGGGCTGCCCTAGGTCGGCATGACCGCCCCTAGGACCTTGAGGTTCTCTGCCCTGCAACAAGAAGAACTAATGAAGAACGAGGAAGAAGAAGAAGAAAGAGGAGAGGTAAAGGTAAAGGTAAAAAGTTGTAGATGAATTGATCGATTGTGTGTTGTTTAATCGGCCGTCACCTCCTATCTATATAAGAGGCGGATGGACTTCCTGTACAATAAAAGGACTTGCCTTGCCGTCCAAATCATCAAAATCTAACCAAATTCGGACTTCTCACGACCTCCGGCCCGGATGTCCGACTGTAGGCCCGACCAAGCCCAGTTTTCTGACAGCAGTCCACTAATCGGGCTGTAACTTTTTCATACGAACTTGGATTAAGATGATATTTATATAAAAATCAACCGTTTCGATGAGACACACAATGTTGCTATTGAAAACTTTTCGATTTGAGGTCATCTTGAGGGTGTTTCGGGCCGTTTTCTAAAGTCTGCAGCAGAAAAACTTGTCCTGATGTTCGGACATTTTCCCGGATTGTTCGGCCTTTACCAAGATCATCCGACTTCAAATTTTAGTTTCTGTTGTTTTGTTCAATTTTTGGCCCCCGGCCAGATGATTTTTACCCAGTCCGGATGATCCGGCCATGCAGTGTTGCAGCGCACAGTTTTGATTGTAACTTTTGCATACGACCTCGGATTAAAACGATTTTTATATCAAAATCATCCATTTCGACGAGGAGAAGAACTTTTATGTTGAAGACTTTTTCATACGAGGCCATCTTAATTAGGTTTCATGCTATTTTCTATTCTGATGTCAACATGGGTATCTCCGAAATTTTCATATCTTTTGCACTTGAGCTCCGTTTTGGTCCATCTTCATATTTATTTCGATCATGTTGAAGAGGGCCATCAAATTGTGACATGAACTCACAATTTAAACCTCATCCCATTATAGACTCAAGTCACTCTTTGCGATCATGCCATTTTTGAGTGTCAACACCACTGTAGGATAGCGGTACTGCCGCTTGAGGACCATGGGCGGTACTACCGCTCTGGCGGCGATACTACCGCTAGTACCTCTCAATCTCCACTTCCGTTAAAATGGTAAACTCTAAGGAGGGGAAAGGAGCTGGGGGTGCAAAAAGGAAGTGTACGTGTTGATTCCACCCTAGCCTTTCCAATGAGGACCCCCTCTTGATAGTACGGTGTCTCCTACGACTCAAGTCCACCAAAGCCGAAACGAAGGAGACTACACCGTCTTCACTTGAAGCTCCGAGGGGAAAGAATCTTCCCGTGCCAATGAATGAATCTATGAAATACTCAACGCACACGATTAGTCCGCAAAAGCATTGTCATCAATCACCAAAACTACTTAGAGAGAGACATGCCCTAACAATCTCCCCATTTTTCATGGATTGATGACAACACGGGATTTGCACAAAGGAATGAAATGATAATAAGGGAATCCCAGATACTACAACATATAGACGGGCTCCCCCTAGATGTGTGCACTTAATTAGAGGTGCCTTCGGAATGCCAAATACACACATTAGGATCAACACTCCCCCTATATTTTATAGTCTGATGATGTCTACTACACAACCTTCTTCTTGTAGACGTTGTTAGGCCTCCAAGTGCAGAGGTTTGTAGGACAGTAGCAAATTTCCCTTAAGTGGATGAACTAAGGTTTATCAATCCGTGGGAGGCGTAGGATGAAGATGGTCTCTCTCAAACAACCCTGCAACCAAATAACAAAGAGTCTCTTGTGTCCCCAACACACCCAATATAATGGTAAATTGTATAGGTGCACTAGTTTGGCGAAGAGATGGTGATACAAGTGCAATATGGATGCTAGATATAGGTTTTTGTAATCTGAAAATATAAAAATAGCAAGGTAACAAGTGGTAAAAGTGAGCGTAAACGGTATTGCAATGCCTTGAAACAAGGCCTAGGGTTCATACTTTGACCAGTGCAAGTTCTCTCCACAATAATAACATAAATGGATCATATAACTATCCCTCAATATGCAACAAAGAGTCACTCCAAAGTCACTAATAGCGGAGAACAAATGAAGAGATTATTGTAGGGTACGAAACAACCTCAAAGTTATTCTTTCTGATCGATCTATTCAAGAGTCCGTAGTAAAATAACAGGAAGCTATTCTGTCTGTTCAATCTATCATAGAGTTCGTACTAGAATAACACCTTAATATACAAATCAACCAAAACCCTAATGTCACCTAGATACTCCAATGTCACCTCAAGTATCCGTGGGTATGGTTATATGATATGCATCACACAATCTCAGATTCATCTATTCAACCCACACAAAGAACTTCAAAGAGTGCCCCAGAGATTCTATCGGAGAGTCAAGACGAAAACGTGTGCCAACCCCTATGCATAAGTTCACGAGGTCACGGAACTCGCAAGTTGATCAGCAAAACATACATCAAGTGGATCACGTGATATCCCATTGTCACCATAGATAAGCACATGCAAGACATACATCAAGTGTTCTCAAATCCTTAAAGACTCAATCCGATAAGATAACTTCAAAGGGAGAACTCAATTCATCACAAGAGAGTAGGGGGGAGAAACATCATAAGATCCAACTATAATAGCAAAGCTCACGATACATCAAGATCATTCCGAATCAAGAACACGAGAGAGAGAGAGAGATCAAACACATAGCTACTGGTACATACCCTCAGCCCCGAGGGTGAACTACTCCCTCCTCGTCATGGAGAGCGCCGGGATGATGAAGATGGCCACCGGAGAGGGATTCCCCCTCCGGCAGTGTAGCGACCCGACCTTAGACTATCAAGTCTCTGTGCTTAAGTGTCATCCCTGGATCGGTATGCTGACACACATAATACTCGAGGATTTATAACAGAGGTAAATCACATGTATAAAGTAACGTAAATACTATTACCTCAATCCAAATAGCGGAAGTAACAACAAGGTTGTGGATTCCCATCAACACCAACGGCAAAGTTGAGTGTAGAAATCATAACCCTAACGTATCACTTACTCGTCGTAAGAATCCCGCAACATGAGACGTTGCAGCCACAAAGGGTCAGTACATTGAATGTACTTGCAAATTCACACCATAGGACAAGGATGAATAATAGCTATCACTACATGCATATTTTGCTGGTGGAAGCTCTATGGTTATAATGTTTTTGCGAAAAGCCAATTTTTCCCTACAACAAAGGAATATATTTTATTTACTACAAAGTTTGTTGAAAACATTGAGAAGGTTTCTCCAACTCAATCCCAATTAAAGTAATCATTAAACCAACCAGTTAATTAAATAAAGTGATGAGATCAACATGATAATTCAAGAACCAGATACTCAAGATGTCTATAACCGGGGACATGGCTAACCATGATTAGTTTGTACACTCCGCAGAGGTTTGTGCACTTTTTCCCACAAGACTCGATCTCCTCCGTTGGATTTTCGCACTACATGGTGTTTGAGAAACGGATGACCGAGACACAGTCTTTCAGAAACATTAATTCTTTACTCTAGGTGGAGAGTTACACCTACTTTCCCCTACATCTGCTAGCCCACCACTGAAAGAGGTCATGCAACATACTCAACTATGCTAGAGCCCATATTAGCTTGTGGGTGCACATGGAAGTTTCTAGCATGAATAATCTTATGATCCCTTTGAGCCTGGGTGACATTCCATAGGGTGATCACATGGGTCCTCCGGGATCCCCTTGGGCAAGCACTGGGTTCTCCAGGTGCCCGGGCAAACCACTGGGTGCTCCTGGGTGCCCCAACCAATCCACCCAGATGTGTATTAAAGTAGTCACCTTAAGTTAACCATTAATAATAACTCTCACATCTGTCATGAATCACTCAAACCAATCCACGTCTACGAGCATAGCATAGCAGTATGAGCATAATGTAAAAGTAACTCCCAAGGTTTGAATGCAGGATTATAGGTTCCTACCTCATCAACTACTTCCCAATACCCACATGTTATCAATCCTACTCATGCAATGTTTGAGGGTGAAACTAATGCATAAAAACTGGGTAATGAAAAGTATGATCAAAGTGTGAACTTGCCTTGTACTGTTGATGAAGATGATTCGCACTCATAACTCCTGATAGTACTACCCGTCACACTCCGATCAATCTATCATAAGCAAGCGATTGCATACATAAGCACTCATGCAAAAGAATCGAAGAAAAGATCTCGGAAAACTTTGAAAACAGGTGAATAACTCTTGCAAACAGAAACAATTTCTAACAGTACCAACACTAACTGAATTTGGCCTTATCAGAAAGTTTAGGTCAAGAGCTTCAATTTGCAAAAAGAATCAACTCAAACGGAGTTATACAACTCAGGTTATGATCAAACGAAGTTCAAATTCAAATCTGTTTGAATTCAAATTTTTTAACTTTCAAAAACATGTTTAACTTGTTTATATGGATAGAGGGGATCATAAAGAAAAAGTGGGTGTTAGTTTCGTTGGATTTGGATAAACGAGCAAAACGTAGTGACCGATTGAAGTACAAGGGCTAATCTGTAATATAATATTCATGGATGGGTCCCTGGCCGAAATTAAAAAGAAAAAGAAAAACTCTACCGAGCGAACGTTCGCTAAATAACCTAACTAAAAGAAAACCGGGTTTTTAAAGAAAACCAAAAAAACCTAAATAAAAACTGGCAAACCGGGGCGGTTATTACCGGTCCACGGTGGGGCTCCGGCGATGGCGGCGGGCTTCGACGGCGGCGGCGCGGCTAGCAGCGGTGAGGCTCCGATGGCGGCAGCAAGGTGTGGCGCGGCAGCGGGGAGTGTCGCGGCAGCGAAGCGCGGCGACGGAGATTGTCGGCGGCGGTGGCGGCAAGATGCGGCAGCGGCGCGACGAGATGCGGCGCAAGGAGAGAGAGAGAGGGGTCCCGGGCGGCTCTATTTATCGAGCAGAGGGGCGGCGCGATGCGTGGAGGAGGGGCAAGGCGGCGGGAGGTGACCGGGCGGAGTATGGCAGCGGGCTCGGGAGGCGTGCGGGCGGCGGACTCCTCCTGGAGTCGGAGGCGGCGGCGCAGCGCTGGGCCGTGGCCTGGCCTGGTGCTGGGCCGGCCCAGTCGGTGGCCTAGAAGTTTTTTTAAAACATTTTTCAGACAAACAAGAGTAATAAAAACAGAATAAATAATAATATTATATAGGCATATAATATATCAAGATTTTCAAAAAAATATTTTCTACAACATGAACATTTTTCTAGCATCAAATAAAATCCACAAAAATTAAAATAAATCAAAGAGTGCTACTAGTGCAGTAAAACCCAATAAAAATAATTTTAAAATACCAAAATGATTTCAAATTTATTTCTCTCCAATTTTCTGATGTAGGGAATCATTTTACCCTATTTTCCATTTATTTTATTTTTGGAGGATAATAATTTTAATAAAAGTCAGATAACTCCAAATTGAAAATAATTTCCAAAAGGACTCTAAATTTGATTCTTTGAAACTCCCAACTCATATTTCATATAATTTGAAGAAGTCATTTTATCTTCTCTCATGAAAATCATTGAGTTGCTTGAAGTTTCTGAATTTGAAGTATTTCTCAATGAAATTCAAATATTTTTCAAAACCCCCCTTTTCATTTAAATAAATGGAAGAAGTCATATCATCTTATCTCTAGGGTTTTGTGATGAAATGGATTCGAATTCATGGAGATCATAAATGCAGAATGAAAGTTGGGAAAGTCCTTTTATTCCCTCTCATTTAACTTTCAAAAGTTTCAAATTTCACTCAATTTCACTCAAGCAATCAAACAATCAATCAAAACTATCTATTTAATATAACATTCCAAAATTTAGAATTTTGGGATGTTACAAGCAGGGTGCTGGAACGGGTCTAGATTGGTTTTCGGTGGCTACGCAGGCTTCTGGCGGCGGAACTCCCAATCTAGGTTTCTTTTTGGAAGTTTGAGGTTGTATAAGAGGTGTTGGAGTCGGGAAAATGTCAGGGGGGTCCCCGAGGAGGCCACGAGGTAGGGGGCGCGCCCAGGGGGTAGGGCGCGCGCCCCACCCTCATGGTGGCCTCGGGACTCTTCTGGCCCATCTCTGGTACTCCGTGGGCTTCTTCTAGTCCAAAAATGATCTCCGTGAAATTTCAGGCCAATTGGACTCTGTTTGGTTTTCCTTTTCTGCGATACTGAAAAACAAGGAAAAAGCAGAAACTGGCACTGGGCACTAGGTTAATAGGTTAGTCCCAAAAATCATATAAAATAACATATAAATGCATATAAAACATCCAAGGTTGATAATATAATAGCATGGAACAATCAAAAATTGTAGATACGTTGGAGACGTATCAAGCATCCCCAAGCTTAATTCCTGCTCGTCCTCGAGTAGGTAAATGATAAAAACAGAATTTTTGATGTGGAATGCTATCTAACATATTTATCTAGTTAATCCTCTTTATTGTGGCAAGAATATTCAGATCCATAAGATTCAAAACAAAAGTTTAATATTGACATAAAAATAATAATACTTTAAGCATGCTAACTAAGCAGTCATGTCTTCTCAAACTAACATGGCCAAAGAAAGCTTATCCCTACAAAATCATATATTTTGGCTATGCCTCATTTTCGTCACACAAAAATGCTCCCATCATGCACAACCCTGATGACAAGCCAAGCAATTATTTCATACTTTTGTAATCTCAAACATTTTTCAACTTTCACGCAATACATGAGAGAGAGCCATGGACATAGCACTATGGGCGGAATAGAATATATAATGATAGGGGTTGTGTGCAGAAGACAAAAAAGGAGAAAGTCTCACATTGACGCGGCGAATCAGCGGGGTAGGGAGATGCCCATAAACTGATGTCAATGCAAGGAGTAGGGGTTGCCATGCAACGGATGCACTAGAGCTATAAATGTATGAAAGCTCAACAAAATAAACTAAGTGGGTGTGCATCCAACTTGCTTGCTCACGAAGACCTAGGGCATTTGAGGAAGCCCATTGTTGGAATATACAAGCCAAGTTCTATAATGAAAAATTCCCACTAGTTTATGAAAGTGACAAAACAAGAGAGTCTCCATCATAAAGATCATGGTGCTACTTTGAAGCACAAGTGTGGAAAAAAGGATAGTAGCATTGTCCCCTTTTATTTCTTTTTTTACTTGGCCTTTCTTTTTCTTTCTTTTTTTGGCCTTTCTTTTTTTTTTCCTTTTTTGGGACAATTCTCTATTAATAATGATCATCACACTTCTATTTATTTACAACTCAAAGATTACAACTCGATACTAGAACAAAGTATGACTCTATATGAATGCCTCCGATGGTGTACGGGGATGGGCAATGAATTAAGAGTGACAAGTATGATTAATTATGCATGGTGGCTTTGCCACAAATACGATGTCAACTACATGATCATGCAAGGCAATATGACAATGATGATGTGTGTCATGATGAACGGAACGGTGGAAAGTTGCATGACAATATATCTCGGAATGGCTATGGAAATGCCATAATAGGTAGGTATGGTGGTTGTTTTGAGGAAGATATAAGGAGGTTTATGTGTGACAGAGTGTATCATATCATAGTGTTTGGATGCCCCGGCGAAATTTGCACCAACTCTCGAGGTGAGAAATGGCAATGCACGGTACCAAAGAGGCTAGCAATGATGGAAGGGTGAGGGTGCGTATAATCCATGGACTCAACATTAGTCATAAAGAACTCACATACTTATTACAAATATCTACAAGTCATCAAAAACAAAGCACTATGTGCATGCTCCTAGGGGGATAGATTGGTAGGAAAAGACCATCGCTCGTCCCCGACCGCCGCTCATAAGGAAGGCAATCAAATAAACACCTCATGCTTCAAATTTGTCACACACCGGTTACCATACATGCATGCTACGGGACTTGCAAACCTCAACACAAGTATTTCTCAATTTCAAAATTACTCAACTAGCACATCTCTAATATTACCATCTTCATATCTCAAAAACAATTATCAAGTATCAAACTTCTCATAGTATTCAATGCACTTATATGAAAGTTTTTATTATACCCATCTTGGATGCCTATCATATTAGGACTAATTTTATAGCCCAAACAAATTACCATGCTGTTATAAAAGTCTCTCAAAATAATATAAGTGAATCATGAGAGATCAATAATTTCTATAAAATAAAACCACCACCATGCTCTAAAAGATATAAGTGAAGCACTAGAGCAAAATTATCTAGCTCAAAAGATATAAGTGAAGCACATAGAGTATTCTAATAAATTCCAATTCATGTGTGTCTCTCCAAAAAGGTTTGTACAGCAAGGATGATTGTGGTAAACTAAAAAGCAAAGACTCAAATCATACAACACGCTGCAAGCAAAACACATATCATGTGGTGAATAAAAATATAGCATCAAGTAAAGTTACCGATGAACGAAGATGAAAGAGGGGATGCCTTCCTGGGCATCCCCAAGCTTAGGCTTTTGTTTGTCATTGAATTTTACCTAGGGGTACCTTGGGAATCCCCAAGATTAGTCTCTTGCCACTCCTTATTCCATAATCCATCAAATCTCTACCCAAAACTTGAAAACTTCACAACACAAAACTCAATAGAAAATCTCATGAGCTCCGTTAGTATAAGAAAACAAACCACCACTTAAGCTACTATAATGAACTCATTCTTTATATATATTTGTGTTAAACCTACTGTATTCCAACTTCTCTATGGTTCATACTCTCCGATACTAGCCATAGATTCATCAAAATAAGCAAATAACACACGAAAAACAGAATCTGTCAAAAACAGAACAGTCTGTAGTAATATGTAGGTTTAGAATACTTATGTAACCTCAAAAATTCTGAAATAAATTGGTGGACGTGAGTAATTTGTCTATTAATCATATTAAAAAAGAATCAACTTAATCTCACTCTCCAGTAAAAAATGGCATCAAATCTCATGAGCGCTAAAGTTTCTGTTTTTCACAGCAAGATCGCGAAAACTACCCCCAAGTCTTTCCAAAGGTTCTACTTGGCAAAAACACTAATTAAAAGCATAAAACCACATATAAACATAGGATAGATGAATTATTTATTACTAAACAGGAAAAAAAACAAGGAACAAAAATAAAAATTAGGTTGCCTCCCAACAAGAGCTAACGTTTAACGCCCCTAGCTAGGCATGATGATTTCAATGATGCTCACATAAAAGATAAGAATTGAAACATAAAGAGAGCATCATGAAGAATATGACTAGCACATTTAAGTCTAACCCACTTCCTATTCATAGGGATTTTGTGAACAAACAACTTATGGGAACAATAATCAACTAGCATAGGAAGGCAAAACAAGCATAACTTCAGAACTTTAAGCACATAGAGAGGAAACTTGATATTATTGCTATTCCTACAAGCATATGTTCCTCCCTCATAATAATTTTCAGTAGCATCATGAAATAATTCAACAATGTAACCATCACATAAAGCATTCTTTTCATGATCTACAAGCATAAAAAATTCACTACTCTCCACATAAGCAAAATTCTTCTCATTCGGAATAGTGAGAGTATCATAAGAAACTCGAATACTATAAATTGTTTCCACATTGAAAGAATAAAACTCAGAAAAAGGGTAATCATAATCATCACAAGTTTTATAAATATAGTCATCACTACTTTTTATATCATAAGTATCATCACAATAATTATCATAAGTAGCAACTTTGTTCTCATCATGATCGATTGAAACCTCTTCCAAGATAGTGGAATCATTACTAAATAAAGGCATGACCTCTCCAAATCCACTTTCATAATTGTCACAATAAGATTCAACACCCTCCAAAGTAGTGGGATCATTACTTCCTAAATTTGACACTCTTCCAAACCCACTTCCATCAATATAATCATCATAAATAGGAGGCATACTATCATCATAATAAATTTGCATATCAAAACTTGGGAGGTTAA
The DNA here is from genome assembly GCF_002162155.2 of Triticum dicoccoides. NCBI lineage: Eukaryota > Viridiplantae > Streptophyta > Magnoliopsida > Poales > Poaceae > Triticum > Triticum dicoccoides. Next base: position 113,006,345 of record NC_041386.1, on the reverse strand, counting down.
AAATATCATATTCATAAAACATATCATCCCCAAGCTTGGGACAAACATTAATTGCAGCAAATAAATTCTCAAACATGTCATTTTAATCAAACATAGCATCCCCAAGCTTGGGCCTTTTCATATCATAAGCATAATCACTCTCGTCATTAATAGTATGGATAGCACCAATATTATAGCAACTAATATCATCAGAATGAGTAGTAGGAGCAACATCATTTGAGAGGGATGCCTTTTTACCTTTGCTTCTCCGTATTTTCTTTTTCTTCTCCACATTATGTGTGGGTTTAATCCTCTTTTTGGAGCTCCTTATTAATGAGATTGGTTGAATAGAAAGCTCCTCCTCGTTACCTGATTCATCATAAGAAATAATAGGAGGATATTGGGAAGTCTCTTCCATTTCATTAGTATTCTCTTCATCTTCTATTTGCTTTCTTGTCTATATGTAATTGGCAATATAAGGATTTTCAATGCAATTCACCGCACAATACATATAAATTTCCTCTAAATCAAAATCTAGAACTTTATCAAGGACAAATTCTGGAATATCCTTAGTTATACGTTTCATTTCTTCATAACCTAGAAGCAAATTAAGTTCATTATGATGCGTAAGGGAAATCAAGTCATCACAATTTTTGGACACGGTTCGATCACGAAACAGTTTGCATTGGATATTTAAATGACTACGTTCATTGAAAAGTTCACAAGGATGGCTAAGAAAATTTAAATTTTCAGCACAAACATCTAGCCTTTATTGGAACCATTTAGTTTCTAAATACTTATGCCTCTTGCAAAATCTATCTTCCCTATTTGGTGTGTACTTGCAAACCTTATGCACTCCACAAAAATTGACATGCTTATAAGAGACATTTTCATAATGACTAGTACAATGATCATTAGTACTATGGACATTCAAAGAGTTCGTACTAACAACATTGCAATCATGCTCATCATTTAAAGATTTAGTGCCAAACATTTTAATTCATTCTTCTACTAGTATTTTGGCACAATTATCGGAATCCTTATTTTCATGAAAGATATTAGAAAGATGAAGCATATGAGGTACCCTCAATTACATTTTTTGTAATTTTCTTTTATAGACTAAACTAGTGATAAAACAAGAAACAAAAGATTCGATTGCAAGATCTAAAGATATACCTTCAAGCACTAACCTCCCCGGCAACGGCGCTAGAAAAGAGCTTGATGTCTACTACACAACCTTCTTGTAGACGTTGTTGGGCCTCCAAGTGCAGAGGTTTGTAGGGCAGTAGCAAATTTCCCTCAAGTGGATGACCTAAGGTTTATCAATCTGTGGGAGGCGTAGGATGAAGATGGTCTCTCTCAAACAACCCTGCAACCAAATAACAAAGAGTCTCTTGTGTCCCCAACACACTCAATACAATGGTAAATTGTATAGGTGCACTAGTTAGGCGAAGAGATGGTGATACAAGTGCAATATGGATGGTAGATATAGGTTTTTGTAATCTGAAAATATAAAAATAGCAAGGTAACAAGTGGTAAAAGTGAGCGTAAACGGTATTGCAATGCGTTGAAACAAGGCCTAGGGTTCATACTTTCACTAGTGCAAGTTCTCTCAACAATAATAACATAAATGGATCATATAACTATCCCTCAATATGCAACACATAGTCAATCCAAAGTCACTAATAGCGCAGAACAAATGAAGAGATTATTGTAGGGTACGAAACCACCTCAAAGTTATTCTTTCTAATCGATCTATTCAAGAGTCTGTAGTAAAATAACACGAAGCTATTCTTTCTGTTCAATCTATCATAGAGTTCGTACTAGAATAACACCTTAAGATATAAATCAACCAAAACCCTAATGTAACCTAGATACTCCAGTGTCACCTCAAGTATCCGTGGGTATGATTATACGATATGCATCACACAATCTCAAATTCATCTATTCAATCAACACAAAGAACTTCAAAGAGTGCCCCAAAGTTTCTACAGGAGAGTCAAGACGAAAACGTATGCCAACCCCTATGCATAAGTTCACGAGGTCATAGAACTCGCAAGTTGATCACCAAAACATACATCAAGTGGATCACGTGATATCCCATTGTCACCATAGATAAGCACATGCAAGACATACATCAAGTGTTCTCAAATCCTTAAAGACTCAATTCGATAAGATAACTTGAAAGGGAAAACTCAATTCATCACAAGAGAGTAGAGGGGGAGAAACATCATAAGATCCAACTATAATAGCAAAGCTCGCGATGCATCAAAATCGTTCTGAATCAAGAACACGAGAGAGAGAGAGATCAAACACATAGCTACTGGTACATACCCTCAGCCTCGAGGGTGAACTACTCCCTCCTTGTCATGGAGAGCACTGGGATGATGAAGATGGCCACCGGAGAGGGATTCCTCCTCCGGCAGGGTGCTGGAACGGGTCTAGATTGGTTTTCGGTGGCTACGGAGGCTTCTGGCGACGGAACATCCGATCTAGGTTTCCTTATGGAAGTTTGGGGTTATATAAGAGGTGTTGGAGTCGGGAACAAGTCAGGGGGTCCCCGAGGTGGCCACGAGGTAGGTGGCGCGCCCAGGGGGGTAGGGCGCCCCCCACCCTCGTGGTGGCCTCGGGACTCTTCTTGCCCATCTCTGGTACTCTGTGGGATTCTTCGGGTCCAAAAATGATCTCCATGAAATTTCAGGTCAATTGGACTCCGTTTTGTTTTCCTTTTCTGCGATACTCAAAAACAAGGTAAAACAGAAACTGGCACTGGGCTCTAGGTTAATAGGTTAGTCCCAAAAATCATATAAATAGCATATAAATGCATATAAAACATCCAAGGTTGATAATATAATAGCATGGAACAATAAAAAAATATAGATACGTTGGAGACTTATCAAGCATCCCCAAGCTTAATTCCTGCTCGTCCTCGAGGAGGTAAATGATAAAAATAGAATTTTTGATGTAGAATGCTACCTAACATATTTATTTATGTAATCCTCTTTATTGTGGCAAGAATATTCAGATCCATAAGATTCAAGACAAAAGTTTAGTATTGACATAAAAATAATAATACTTCAAGCATACTAACTAAGCAGTCATGTCTTCTCAAAACAACATGGCCAAAGAAAGCTCATCCCTACAAAATCATATAGTTTGGCTATGCTTCATTTTGTCACACAAAAATGCTCCAATCATGCACAACCCCGATGACAAGCCAAGCAATTGTTTCATACTTTAGTAATCTCATACTTTTTTCAACTTTCACGCAATACATGAGCGTGAGCCATGGACATAACAACTATGGGTGGAATAGAATATAATGATAGGGGTTGTGTGGAGAATACAAAAAAGGAGAAAGTCTCACATTGATGCGGCTAATCAACGGGCTAGGGAGATGCCCATCAATTAATCTCAATGCAAGGAGTAGGTGAAAGTGCGTTATATCGACTAGAGGGGGGGTGAATAGGCGATTTTTATGAAAGTCTTCAAAACATGGAAGTTATGAAGACAAACGATAGAAATAAACCTATTACCCTGCAGTGGAAGGTAGACTACACTAGGCAAGCCATAGTCAAGTATTCAATAGAGTGAAAGCATAATGACTAATATCAGCAATGTAGTAAGGATTAGGTAGGAAGATATCGTGAAGTCACACAGAACACGCAGTCACTCAGTGAAGACAAAAGATAGTGCGAACATACAATGACTTCACAAGGAGTAACAGTAAGTAAAGGGAAGGGAAGATGAAACCAGTGACTCGCTGAAGACAATGATTTGTTGGACCAGTTCTAGTTGCTGTGACAACTGTACGTCTGGTTAGGGCAGCTAGGTATTTAAACCTTAGGACACACAGTCCCGGACACCCAGTCCTGAACACGCAGCTCAGGACACCTAGTCCTCACCGTATTCCCCTTGAGCTAAGGTCACACAGACCTTGCCCAATCACTCTGGTAAGTCTTCAAGGTAGACTTCCAAACCTTCACAGACTTCGTTCACCGGCAATCCACAATGTCTCTTGGATGCTCAGAACGCGACGCCTAACCGGCTGGAGGATGCACAATCCTCAAGTGTAATAAGTCTTCAGATCACACAGACAAGAAGACTTAAGTGATGCCTAATTCTCTTTGGCTCTGGGTGGTTAGGGCTTTATCCTCGCAAGGAATTCTCTCTCAAAGGCTTCGAGGTGGGTTGCTCTCAAACGACAAAAGCCGTACTCTGAATCTGAGCAGCCAACCGTTTATGGTTGTAGGGGGGGCTATTTATAGCCACTTGGCAACCTGACCGGATTTGTCCGAAATGACCCTGGGTCACTAAGGAACTGACACGTGTTCCAACGGTCAGATTTCAAACTCACACGGCAACTTTACTTGGGCTTCAAGCAAAGCTGACTTGCCCGACTCTGGACAAGATTCGCTCTCAAAGTCTTCACTCGAAGACATAGGTTTTGTTTAAGCATCACTTCAGTCATTCTGACTGGTTCTCTTGGACCCCACTCAACAGTACGGTGGTTCCTATGACTCAACATAGAAGAAAGAAAACTACGAAAGATCTAAGTTTTCGAGCTCCATAGGCTTCATGTGGTGTCTTCTCTTGTCATAGTCTTCAATGTGAATGCCTTCATATACCACCTTTGACTTCAATGTCTTCATACATTTTTAGGGGTCATCTCTAGTAGGAAAACCGAATCAATGAGGGACTTCTACCTGTGTTATCCTACAATTCTCACAAACACATTAGTTCCTCAACTAGGTTTGTCGTCAATACTCCAAAACCAACTAGGGGTGGCACTAGATGCACTTACAATCTCCCCCTTTTTGGTGACTGATGACAAACTAGTTGAAGTTTTCAACGGGGAATATAATCTGTGAAATTGTAAAGGATAAGGAATTGTCTTCATAAGTTGCAAGGGCTCCCCCTGAAGATGTGCATATAAGTAATTTGCTTTTGGAATGCAAATGCACATGGCAGGTTGTACTTGTGGAGATCCACTTCAACTTATGATGACAATCCACTATGCATGTGAAAGTATATGAAGATAATGACATGCATAATGGAAAATGGACGTCTGCAGAATGATCTAAGTGCGGAATTTATCATCGCACATGCGGAATTTATCATCGCAACACAAGGTGGCAAATAAGTAGCAGACGACCATCGAGTTTAAGTGTTACAACTCAAATAACCAAATGTAGCAAAACGAGAGTTGTAAGCATGAAGGAAAATATAAAGCACCCGCCCATATGGACCCGGACTATCAACCTCATATGCTTCTCCCCCTATTGTCAGTAAGGACCAAAAAGGTTTCAAGACATAGAGCATCTACTCGTTCCCATGAGGAGTAGGTGAAGCAGCAGGGTTGTTGGTTGTGTTTGGCGGTGCTGAAGAGCTTGGAGCAGAGTCGAAGCGTGCTGAAGGAGGTGGCGGTGAAGTAGCATCGTCTTCATCCTTGATTACTCTGGCATTCACAGTTGCAGGAGAGGAAGAGAACTCAGAGTCTTCAAGGGATGGAGTTCGTCGCAGCACTGCCCTTCGAGGAGGTGTGGAGTCAAACTTGAATCGCTTAGTGAAGCCATCCTCTTGAAGATCATCTTCAGAACACATCAGTGTTAGCCCTTTCCATGTGCGGCGAGAGGTTTCATGGGCAACAAAAGCATTCTTGGTGGCAAGATTGCGAATGCAATTAACATCCACCAAGAGGCTTTGCATCTGACGCTTTAGCCAATCATGATGCCTATCCTATTTCTGATGAAGGGCCACAAGAAGCTCTCGGTCGTTGAGAACACGAGTGCGCTTCTTGGGTCGTGGAGCAGTTGTACTGTCAGTGGCTTCTGTGAGAGCAGGATGCGGTGCACGTGTAGTGCCAGCCAAAGGATACACACGAGTTACGGCTTCAACGCCTTCAACGTCCTGAGTGAAACTTTGATGCTCTGCATTCTGAAGACTGAGAGGTTCCTTGGCAGGCTCAGGATAGATGGCTTCAATAGACATATCCACAGCAGGCAAAAAGATCCGATGGTTGTGGGCCGAGGGCTGATATGAGATAGCGGAGTGAAGTTTGATCAGCCGCATAACCCAAGGGGCGTAGAACTTCAAACCAAACAGATTAGAGCCAGATGCAGCAAGTTGGCGAATGAAGAAATCCTGTGTATTGAAGCATTTTCCATGAAGAATGTAGAAGACCAAAGTCTTCATTGCACCTTCCAGCTTGGCATGGGGAGAATGTCCTTTGATTGGCCAGAGAGTTTGCCTTATGATGTGATAAATGGTTCTTGGCAGATACTCAAGGTCTTCAACTAAGAACTCCGTGGGATAAGCAGCATCTTGGGGCAATGGCTTCATCATACTGAGCATCTGACTCATATTAGGTTCAGTCTTCTGAAAGATGCTCTCAATAGCTTCACTATGAAGCTGACAGCCATGCTCGTAGAGATTGCCAGGAGTGGGCAAACCAGTGAGCTCAATGATGTCAAAGGCTTTGGCTTCGTGATGAACGTTTCCTGTCATCCACTTCAGGACCCAAGTCTTCGGATCTCTGCTATACCCGCGGATGTGAAGTGTGGCATAAAATTGGAGCAGCAACTCTTCATTCCAATGCTCTTGGTCAGTGACGAACAACAGCAGTCCAACCTCTTTGAAGCAATCCAGAGCTTCTTCTAGACAGGGCAGACCAGCTATTGCTTCAATGTCAAGGCGCTTGTGTGGGAAGATTCGACCTTAGTTGTAAAGAACGCATGAGTAATAGCTTCGCTGCGGATAACTCCAGAACCGATCAGATGATATTCTTTCCCTGGAGTAGGGGTTCCTGGAGCTGTTGAAGAATGTGTTGTCTGCTCTGAAGCCATTGATATTGAAGGAGCCAGGTACTGATGCAGGACCTGGGAACCTTGGCAATCTTGGGATTGGCTTCTGTACCTGAGGCCTGTGCTCAACATGATAGTCGAACTGGGGACCGGCAGCAGACTCAGGAACAGAAGTGGCGGGATCAGTGGCTTCGCTGACTTCTGGTGCTTTTGTTGGTGAGGGCTCCACATTAGCTTCAGCCATGACAGTGTCAGTGGCTTCAGTGGTGTTGGTGGTGGCAGCCGCAAGATTTTCAATCATGTTCTCCTCGAGAACTGCTTCTTGATGGGACAGGGGAGTAGCAGCTTGTGGTACTTCTTCTTCATCGGCTAATGCAGCCGGAATGTCTTCAGCAGTTTTAGCTTCAGACGCAGAGACTTGAGGCCTTGGACCTTTGCGAAGCCTGCGCAACGCGGGCGACGCCTGTGGAGTTTGTGTTGGCTGGGCCTCAGAGTCTTCTTCCTCTTGTGGGCGATCCGCCCACGAAGCATCCTGTGCTATTGGTGTTAGTGGACGACCAATGCTGATGAGTTCACTGTGCGTGAGCACAGGCGATGATACCTGTTGGTGCTCTAGCTGAGGAAGGGCTGCATCATCTTCAACATGGTCATGGTGACCAATGTCCTCAGCAGTGAGGGGATCAGCTGCTGGAAAGTCTTCAGCTTCATGAGCCTCTGTGAAAGCAGGCTTATGGACAGTCAGTTGACATTCTTGTGGATCAGCGTCGGGGTGAACCATGGAAATGGGTTCAACAATCAAGGGCTCTGTGGGAGCAGCCCGTTCCTTCTTGGTCATTCTTTTCTTCTTGGTGGGGGCAGTAGCAGAGGCTTCAGGATGTTTTCTCTTCCTTGCTTCAGCCTCAGCAGTCCTGGTCTTCTTCAGTTCTGAAGCGGTTGACCTGGCCTTTGGCTTCGGGCCAGTCATGCTAGTTGGGAAGACAAGGGGATCTTCCTCCTGCCTTGGTGCTTCAGGTTCAGTCATAGTGGGCTTCTTCTGCTTCTTGGCAGCCATCCTGGGGTCGATGCCAGGACGCCCAAGGGCCTTGCGCTTCTCGACCTCATTGTAGGCTTGCACACACCTATCAGCCAGGACCTTCATGCGCTCACGAGAACCCTGAGCTTCTGCACGTTTCTTTAGAAAGGCTTCCTTGAGCTCGTGCAGCATAATCTTGAAATTCTTCACGTCTTGCACACTGAGCTTGGCCATATGCTTCTTGAACTGAGATTTCTCAAAGTCAATCTTCTGCTTCAGTTCAACAATGCGCTGAGCGATAGCTAACTCTGAAGCAATGGCGCCATGGAAGGCGACACTGAGGCCAATGGGTAGTTGGAGATCGTCTAAGCTGATGTTTGGCGTGTCAAACCATTCATCAATGAAGTTGTGGATGATTGTTACATCAAAGAGAGGCAGATCATTGAAGATTTCTGCTTCTTCTTTGCTCTTGATGAGTTGCTCAAGAGCGTCATCTGCAAGATCTTCATCACTTGACAGCTCAATGGCATCATTGCGCAGAATGGCAGCAGCTGTTAGCTCTTGGCCGGTGTGTGGCAGAGGCATCTTGACCTTCTGGGGCTTGGAGATGCGTGATAAATCTTCAGACTGCACACTGTCTTCAGGAGGTGCAGTTGCCAGTGGCTTCGCTCATGAGATTTTTGGTGAAGGGGCAGGCTTTGAAGCGTTAGGCTTCTTCAACTTCTTTGGCTTCGGCGCTGCAGGCGCTTCATCTGATTCAGCGTCAGCTATAGGCTCATTCACTGCAGTACCTTGAACCAAGATATGGGTGATGAGGCCTTCAAGGTTGTAGAAAGGACCGACGACATTGGGTTCTGCATCTCGTGTGCCATCAGCCCTTGGAGCTGAGGGACCAGGGTTGAAGTCTAGTCCCAATGTCTTCTTGTTTTGCTTCGCTGAGTTCTGGGCAAACTGGAAGTTGCGCTTGAACAGAATATCATCACGACACCATAGTAGTGATGATGGGTGTGCATCAGCAGGCTGTGGCCCACGGACCATGCAGGGATAGAAGCCTTGTTCAATGGCTTCATCTCTGGACCTGGGTTGAAGATTCTTGTATAGGATGTCTCCCCACGGTCTCTTGATGGCATTTTTCTCAGCATATTCCTGGGTTACAAATCGGTATTTGAACCATTGTTCTGCCCAATATCTTCGAATCCATTGGATTCGGGTCTTGCGCTGATTGTAATCCTCTTCAGGATCTGTCTTGTACAGTTCTGAGAGGTCATCTGGCAGATCTCTAGATGTTTCTCCACGACGCTTTCTGCCACCCTTCCTTGCTGATTTCTCTGAAGCCATGAACTTTAAACTGAAAGGCTTCAACACATTCAAAGGCTTCAAAGATTTTCGCTTGCTGGATAAACAGGAACTTGCTTCGGGAGAATTTATATGATGCTGTAAGAATTCTGCAAATGAATGCAGACTATGAGAACCAAGGGATTCTCCCACGGACATGTACCTGTGACAGCATTAAGGTGCGAGGGAAGGGGAAGAGGTCATATGCATTCTCAGAAGATTTTGAATATAAATCAGTTTAGAAGACATTGACCTCATCGTGCGAAGACATTCACTCATAGATAAGGAGTTGGTTCCAGATTTGTACGAATCCAGAGATCAGTACAAGTGAGGAATCTAACTACTTTGTGAAGCATAAGTGAATATACTAGGCATGTTATGAGATGCGGTATGAGAGAGATCTAACTTGTGTGAATAGAAACTGCTTGTGGTAGAAAGTGACAAAGCCATAGGATCAACGGCGCCGTAAAAAGGAAGTTTTATTTACCACACTAAGAACTGCTAGACGGAGTGGAAGATGAGGCCGAGCAGTTCGATCTTCCGTGCCCTAACTTGGCGACGGAGGACACCTACGGCGACGGCGGAGAGGACGATGTCCGCGGTCGGCGTGAAGACGGCGTCGGAGAGGTTGCGGCAGCGAAGCGCTTCATCGCCGGCATCGTCGAGGGCTAGCGGTGGCGCTAGGGTTCGTGCGAGAGTGGAAGAAGAGATAATGACCGCCGTGAAGTGTGTATTTATAGGTACAGGGGCGGCACTGCGTTATTACACAGGTGCCCCTGCGATTCGCATCTGAGGAACACGTGGCCATCATGCCGAATTTTGGGGTTTGTTCCACGTCCCACGCACGCCTGGATTGTCGGGTGGTCGTTCCTACTTCTCCGGGTTTCATGTGGAGGAATGAGCATTGAAAGTGGACTTAAGGTTTGTCTTTGTATCTTCTGCTGACAAGGACGCAGAGAAGACATTCGACAATTTCAATAGAATGCATATGATTTGGAGAGATAGAGTTTGAGATAGAGAGCATAGAGAGGTTAGGGTCCGATCACATTCACTTAGTTCAAAAGATTCAACAAGAAGACATAGCTATAAGTGAATGCTGTAGAGGACAAAACACTAGTGTATATATATATATATATATATATATATATATATATATATATATATATATATATATAATCAACATAGTGAAGATAATCAAGAAGACATGTTGAGATTGAAGCCAAACCAAATGTGAAGACATAGCAAGGTAACGCCATGAGTGAAACACTTCAAAATAGAACATTTGGTGGTGGCGTTACCCACCGTATAGGAAGTATTAGACCCAGACACGGCGCACAATTATCGTGGCGCTCCGAAGTCAAATTCCACATTAATGTATTCACACTTAGAATGTATGTCTTCATTGATTGAAGATATACTTTACTTCGTGTGTTGCACATCTAAGTCATCAATATGCATAAGGGTTAGGATGTGTGCCTGATCACAGGACATTTGAGGATTCCAGGATATTTAGCTCACACCGTAACTTGCAAAATCTCTTCTCATCCAAGGGCTTGGTGAAGATATCTGCCAATTGCTCTTCAGTGTTGACGTGTATGATATCAATATCTTCCTTCACAACATGATCTCTGAGAAAGTGATGACGAATTTCAATGTGCTTTGTCTTCGAGTGCTGAACTGGGTTGTTGGCAATCTTGATGGCGCTTTCGTTGTCGCAGTAGAGTGGCACTTGCTTCAGATGAATGCCATAGTCCTTGAGCGTTTGCTTCATCCACAGAAGCTGAGCGCAGCAAGATCCAGCAGCAATGTATTCAGATTCAGCAGTGGAGAGAGATACACAGTTCTGCTTCTTTGAAGACCAACATACAAGTGATCGTCCCAGAAAGTGACATGTGCCTGATGTAGACTTGCGATCAACTTTGTCACCAGCATAATCAGCATCGAGAATCCAACCAGATCAAACTCTGAGCCCTTTGGATACCATAATCCTAGAGTTGGGGTGTGAGCCAAATATCGAAGAATTCGCTTCACAGCTAAGTGATGCGACTCCTTTGGTGCCGCTTGGAATCGAGCACACATGCAAACACTAAGTATAATATCTGGCCTAGATGCACATAGATAAAGTAAAGAACCAATCATGGAGCAGTATACCTTTTGATCGAACTCTTTACCATTGTCGTCAGGACCCAGATGATGCTTGGCTGGCATTGGCGTCGTGAAGCCTTTGTAGTCTTGCATACCGAACTTCTTCAGGTAATCTTTGAGATACTTCTCTTGAGATATGAAGATGCCATTGCGTTGCTGTCGTATTTGAAGACCGAGAAAGAACTTCAGCTCTCCCATCATAGACATTTGATATTGCTCTTGCATCATATATCCAAACTCTTCACTGTACTTCTGATTGGTGCAGCCGAAGATAATGTCATCCACATATATTTGGCACACAAACAGTTCACCATCATATGTCTTCGTGAAGAGAGTGGGGTCGAGAGAACCAGGTATGAAGCCTTTGCTCTTCAGGAAGTATTTGAGTGTGTCATACCAGGCCCGAGGGGCTTGTTTGAGGCCATACAGTGCCTTGTTGAGCTTGTATACCATGTCAGGATGTTTTGGATCTTCAAAGCCAGGAGGTTGTGCAACATACACTTCTTCTTCAATCTTGCCATTGAGGAAGGTGCTCTTCACATCCATTTGATAAAGAAGTATGTTGTGATGATTTGCATAGGCCAGCAATATGCGTATGGCTTCAAGTCTAGCCATAGGAGCAAATGTTTCATCAAAGTCAATGCCTTCCACTTGAGTATATCCTTGAGCAACGAGACGAGCTTTGTTTCTGACAACTTGACCATGCTCATCTTGCTTGTTGCGGTATATCCATTTGGTGCCTATTATGTTGTGCTTCCAAGGATCGGGACGCTTGACCAGTTCCCATACATTATTCAGCTCAAACTGTTGAAGCTCGTCTTGCATAGCTTGAATCCATTCAGGTTCCATGAAGGCTTCTTCAACTTTCTTGGGTTCTGTTATTGAGACGAATGCGAAGTGCCCATAGAAATTTGCTAGCTGAGTTTCCCTTGAACGAGTGAGTGGACCGAGTGCATTGATGCTATCAGTTATTCTTTCAATCTGCACTTCATTGGCAACGCGAGGATGTACACGGCGAGGATTTTGCTCTTGCTGATCATTGTCGTTGTTAGAAGGAATGTCTTCAGGCTGAGCATTGTCTTCATGTTGATCAGGTGCTGAGATGATAAGTTCTTCTTCAGGATGAGCTTCAGAAGGTATAATTTCTCCAGTTCCATTAATTTGATTGATTCACTAGATGGAACTTCATCTAGCACATTTGGCAGTTGCTCTCTTTGTGAACCGTTGGTCTCATCGAACTGCACATCCACTGTTTCAACCACTTTGTAATGAAAGAGATTGAAGACTCTGTAGGAGTGCGAATCCTTTCCATATCCAAGCATAAAACCCTCATGTGCTTTTGGTGCAAACTTTGAGGTGTGATGTGGGTCCTTGATCCAGCACCTGGCGCCAAATACTCTGAAGTAACTGACATTTGGCTTCTTGCCAGTAAGGAGCTCATAAGATGTCTTGTTCAGAAGCTTGTGAAGATAAACACGATTGATTGTATGGCATGCAGTATCAATGGCTTCAGGCCAGAATTTTCTTGGAGTCTTGTATTCATCTAGCATCGTTCTGGCCATCTCAATGAGTGTTCTGTTCTTGCGTTCGACGACCCCATTCTGCTGTGGCGTGTACGGGGCTGAGAATTCATGTGTGATGCCCAAGGTATCAAGATATGTATCAAGGCCAGTGTTCTTGAATTCAGTGCCATTGTCACTTCTGATATGCTTTATCTTGGCGCCATAGTTGTTCATTGCTCTATTGGCGAAGCGTCTGAAGACATCCTGCACTTCAGTCTTGTAAAGGATTATGTGCACCCAAGTATATCTAGAATAATCATCAACAATGACAAAGCCATAGAGACAAGAAGTAGTAGTAAGAGTTGAGTAATGAGTGGGACCGAAAAGATCCACGTGAAGCAGTTCGAAGGGTCGAGTAGTGTTCATGATTGTCTTCGAGGGATGTTTGGCCCTGCCTCACAGGCACCGCATAAGTGATCTTTCTTGAACTTGACGCCCTCGATGCCTATGACATGCTTCTTCTTTGCCAGGGTGTGGAGTTCCTCATGCCAGCACGCCCAAGCCTCCGATGCCAGAGCCAGCATTCTGAAGCTTTTGCTAGAAGACATACGGCAAGCTGTGGTCCTGCTGAGAAATCTACCACGTACAAATCATCTTTTCGATACCCTTCAAATACTAGAGACTTGTCAGATTCCATTAGAACAAGGCAACGATATTTTCCATATATTACGATCATGTTTAAATCGCAAAGCATTGAGACAGACATTAAGTTGAAGCCAAGGGATTCAACAAGCATGACTTTATCCATGTGTTGATCCCTTGAGATTGCAACTCTACCTAGACCCAATACCTTACTTTTACCAGTGTCAGCAAATGTGATGTGGCTCTTGTCGGATGGACGTAAGGTTGAGTCCATAAGAAGGCTTCTTTTGCCAGTCATGTGATTTGTACACCCACTATCAATAATCCATTCTGAAGACGCTGGTGTCGTACCCTACAGTGCAGTTAGGGGGATAGGCTTCACGAAGAGCATTGTGAAGCAAAAACATTTGACGAACCAGTGGGTTATGAAAGCTTAGATCCAGATTAGGACTAATAGGGAGAGTAGCAAGCGATTCAGGAACGAAGTACATAGTAAGACCATTCAGGCATTTGATCTTGTGCCCTACAAGATGTTTAAGGTCCACAGCAATAACGTCAGACGATTTTGGTTTTCTGCTGGAGACCTTTCCCTGCAAAAGAGAGTTAATCTTTCTTAGCCACCCACATCTTCAAGGGTGGCTTAGAAGCAATAAGTCTAAGTGCAGCATCTGAGAACTTTGGCTTTGGAGCCCTAGCAAACAGTCTTGCAGGCGGACAATAGTACTCATAAGAATAAGCAGAATAGTTCTTGGTCTTATGAACATGGTTGTTTGATGAACCGCTCTCATATTCATATGCCTGAGTATGGTTTCCCTGCAAAACATTTGCGTTAGTGCGACTCAGGTGAGTCCTCTGTCTGTATGAAGCCTTTGGACCGTATGAAGCCTTTGGTCTGAGGTTTGTCTTCTTCACGTGAGGTGTCATGATAACATTCACAGGAAGATTCTCCAGACACCTTTTCGGAACCCAGATCTTCTTCATAGGCGGTCCATTCCTGCAGTTAGTACCAATGTACCTGGCAAACACTTCACCATTCTGATTCCTAAACAGTTTATAGTTTGCATGAAAGGATTCATCAATGACAATGGGGTTAGCACAAGTGAACCCAGATAGAGTGGATGGATCTGCTAAAAATTCCTTTGCAGCAACCCATGTGGTTTTGGGGTACTGCTCAGGTTTCCAGTAAGAGCCATCAGCATTCATTTTCCTTATGAACCCAACACCCTCTTTCCTCGGGTTTCGGTTCAAAATCTGCTTTTTGAGGACATCACATAGTGTCTGATGCCCTTTAAGACTTTTGTACATCCTTGTTTCAAGCAATGTCTTCAACCTAGCATTCTCATCAGCAATAGCAATGGAATCCTCAGCCGAGGGGTTAGTTCCCACATCAACAGTTGAAGATATTGCAACAGTAGCAGCAGTAGAACATTCAGCAACAGTATTAGCATTATCACGCTCAATGCATTTAAGACATGGTGGTTCAAATCCTTCCCGAGCGGAGCTGATCTGTTCGGCGTGAAGTGACTCGTTTTCCTTTTGAAGATCTTCATGAGCCGCTCTCAATTTCTCAAGATCTTGCTTCCTTTGAAGATAATCATAGGAAAGCTTTTCATGAGTTGTTGAGAGAGTTTCATGACGACTTTCAAGTTCCTCATACTTAACGTGAAGATTTTTTATGTCTTCAATTAAGGATTCAGATCGAGTCATTTCAGCACCTAACAGATCATCGCTTCTGTCTAACAGTTTTTGAATATGTTCCATAGCTTTCTGTTGTTCAGTTGCAATTTTAGCAAGTGTTTTGTAGCTGGGTTTTGAACCACAATCAGAGTCATCGTCACTAGATGTTTGATAGTGAGTAGTGCGTGTGTTTACCTTGGCACCGCGTGCCATGAAGCAGTAGGTAGAAGCGGAGTAGTCCTTGTCATTTGCATCGGTGTCGGTGATGAAGTCATTGTCTTCAGTGTTGAAGATGGACTTGGCAACGTATGCTGTAGCCAGACTTGCGACGCCTGAATCGGACTCCTGCTCAGACTCCACCTCTGCCTCCTCAGAAGCGGACTCCTCCTCTGAATCCATTTCCTTGCCAACAAACGCACGTGCCTTGCCAGATGAGCTCTTCTTGTGTGATGAAGACTTTGAGGAAGACTTGGAAGAAGACTTTGAGTATTTCTTCTTCTTCTTGTCGTCAGAGTCATATTCCTTGCTCTTCTTCTTCTTTTTGTTCTCATTGTCCCACTGTGGACACTCAGAGATGAAGTGGCCAGGTTTCTTGCACTTGTGACATGTTTTCTTCTTGTAGTCGTGAGCAGAAGCTTCATCATTCCTTGAGCTTGATCGGGAAGACTTTCTGAAACCTTTCTTCTTGGTGAATTTTTGGAACTTCTTCACAAGCATAGCAAGTTCCCTTCCAATGTCTTCAGGATCATCCGAACTGCTGTCAGATTCTTCTTTAGATGAGGAGACAACTTTTGCCTTCAAGGCACGAGTTCGCCCATAGTTTGGACCGTAGATATCTCTTTTCTTAGAAAGCTGAAACTCATGTGTGTTGAGCCTCTCAAGTATGTCAGACGGGTCGAGTGTCTTGAAATCAGGAAGTTCTTGAATCATCAGGGCTAGGGTGTCAAACGAACTATCAAGTGATCTCAGTAGTGTCTTGACAACTTCATGTTTGGTGATCTCAGTAGCGCCGAGGGCTTGAAGCTCATTCGTGATGTCAATGAGTCGGTCAAATGTGAGCTGGACATTCTCATTGTCATTTTGCTTGAAGCGGTTGAAGAGGTTGCGACGGACACTGATTCTCTGATCTCTCTGGGTTGAGACGCCTTCATTGACCTTGGAGAGCCAGTCCCAGACCAGCTTAGATGTTTCCAAAGCACTCACACGGCCATACTGTCCTTTGGTCAGATGACCACAGATGATATTCTTGGCAGTAGAGTCCAGTTGAACGAACTTCTTGACATCAGCAGCAGTGACACCTTCTCCAGCCTTGGGAACGCTGTTCTTGACGACATACCATAGGTCGACGTCAATGGCTTCAAGATGCATGTGCATCTTATTCTTCTAGTAGGTATATTCAGTTCCATCAAAGACGGGGCACGCAGCGGAGACTTTAATTATCCCTGCAGTCGACATAGCTAAAACTCCAGGTGGTTAAACCGAATCACACAGAACAAGTGAGCACCTTGCTCTGATACCAATTGAAAGTGCGTTATATCGACTAGAGTGGGGTAAATAGGCGATTTTATGAAAGTCTTCAAAATGTGGAAGTTATGAAGACAAACGATAGAAATAAACCTATTACCCTGCAGCGGAAGGTAGACTACACTAGGCAAGCCATAGTCAAGTATTCAATAGAGTGAAAGCACAATGACTAATAGCAGCAATGTAGTAAGGATCAGGTAGGAAGATATTGTGAAGCCACACATAACACGCAGTCACTCAGTGAAGACAAAAGATAGTGCGAACATACAATGACTTCACAAGGAGTAACAGTAAGTAAAGGGAAGGGAAGATGAAACCAGTGACTCGCTGAAGACAATGATTTGTTGGACCAGTTCCAGTTGCTGTGACAACTGTACGTCTGGTTAGGGCGGCTAGGTATTTAAACCTTAGGACACACAGTCCCGGACACCCAGTCCTGAACACGCAGCTCAGGACACCTAGTCCTCACTGTATTCCCCTTGAGCTAAGGTCACACAGACCTCGCCCAATCACTCTAGTAAGTCTTCAAGGTAGACTTCCAAACCTTCACAGACTTCGTTCACCGGCAATCCACAATGTCTCTTGGATGCTCAGAACGCGATGCCTAACCGGCTAGAGGATGTACAGTCCTCAAGTGTAATAAGTCTTCAGATCACACAGACAAGAAGACTTAAGTGATGCCTAATTCTCTTTGGCTCTGGGTGGTTAGGGCTTTATCCTCGCAAGGAATTCTCTCTCAAAGGCTTCGAGGTGGGTTGCTCTCAAACGACAAAAGCCGTACTCTGAATCTGAGCAGCCAACCGTTTATGGTTGTAGGGGGTGGGCTATTTATAGCCACTTGGCAACCCGACCTGATTTGTCCGAAATGACCCTGGGTCACTAAGGAACTGACACGTGATCCAACGGTCAGATTTCAAACTCACACGGCAACTTTACTTGGGCTTCAAGCAAAGCTGACTTGCCCGACTCTGGACAAGATTCGCTCTCAAAGTCTTCACTCGAAGACATAGGTTTTGTTTAAGCATCACTTCAGTCATTCTGACTGGTTCTCTTGGACCCCACTTAACAGTACGGTGGTTCCTATGACTCAACAGAAGAAAGAGAACTACGAAAGATATAAGTCTTCGAGCTCCATAGGCTTCATGTGGTGTCTTCTCTTGTCATAGTCTTCAATGTGAATGTCTTCATATACCACCTTTGACTTCAATGTCTTCATACATTTTTAGGGGTCATCTCTGGTAGGAAAATCGAATCAATGAGGGACTTCTACCTGTGTTATCCTGCAATTCTCACAAACACATTAGTCCCTCAACTAGGTTTGTCGTCAATACTCCAAAACCAACTAGGGGTGGCACTAGATGCACTTATAGTAGGGATTGCCATGCAACAGATGCACTAGAGTTATAAATGTATGAAATCTCAACAAAAGCAACTAAGTGGGTGTGCATCCAACTTGCTTGCTCACGAAGACCTAGGGGATTTGAGGAAGCCCATTGTTGGAATATACAAGCCAAGTTCTATAATGAAAAATTCCCACTAGTTTATAAAAGTGACAAAATAAGAGACTCTTTATCATAAAGATCATGGTGCTACTTTGAAGCACAAGTGTGGTAAAAAGGATAGTAGAATTATCCCCTTTTTTTTTTTTTTGGCCTTTCTTTTTTCTTTTTTGGCCTTTCTTTTTTCCCTTTCTTTCGGGACAATGCTCTATTAATGATGATCATCACACTTCTATTTATTTTCAACTCAAAGATTACAACTCGATACTAGAACAAAGTATGACTCTATATGAATGCCTCCGGCGGTGTACCGGGATGGGCAATGAATCAAGAGTGACATGTATGAATAATTATGCATGGTGGCTTTGCCACAAATACGATGTCAACTACATGATCATGCAAGGCAATATGACAATGATGATGTGTTTCATGATGAACGGAACGGTGGAAAGTTGCATGGAAATATATCTCAGAATGGCTATGGAAATGCCATAATAGATAGGTATGGTGGCTGTTTTGAGGAAGATATAAGGAGGTTTATGTGTGACAGAGCGTATCATATCACAGGGTTTGGATGCACCGGCGAAATTTGCACCAACTCTCGAGGTGAGAAAGGGCAATGCATGGTACCGAAGAGGCTCGCAATGATGGAAGGGTGAGAGTGCGTATAATCCATGGACTCAACATTAGTCATAAAGAACTCACATACTTATTGCAAAAATCTACTAGTCATAAAAAACCAAGCACTATGCGCATGCTTCTAGGGGGATAGATTGGTAGGAAAAGACCATCGCTCGTCCCCGACCGCCACTCATAAGGAAGGCAATCAAAGAAACACCTCATGCTTCAAATTTGTCACACAACGGTTACCATACGTGCATGCTACAGGACTTGCAAACCTCAACACAAGTATTTCTCAGTTTCACAATTACTCAACTAGCATGACTCTAATATTACCATCTTGATATCTCAAAACAATTATGAAGTATCAAACTTCTCATAGTATTCAATGCACTTATATGAAAGTTTTTGTTAGACCCATCTTGGATGCCTATCATATTAGGACTAATTTTATAACCCAAACAAATTACCATGCTGTTCTAAAAGACTCTCAAAATAATATAAGTGAAGCATGAGAATTCAATAATTTCTATAAAATAAAACCACCATCGTGCTCTAAAAGATATAAGTGAAGCACTAGAGCAAAATTATCTAGCTCAAAAGATATAAGTGAAGCACATAGAGTATTCTAATAAATTCCAATTCATGTGTGTCTCTCCCAAAAGGTGTGTACAATGGTCTACCTAATCTCAAACTCACTTGTGTTCTACTCATGCATATAACAACTACGCATAAACCTGGCTCGGATGCCACTGTTGGGGAACGTAGTAATTTCAAAAAAAATCCTACGCACACGCAAGATCATGGTGATGCAGAGCAACAAGAGGGAAGAGTGCCGTCCACGTACCCTCATAGACCGTAAGAGGAAGTGTTATGACAACGCGGTTGATGTAGTCGTACGTCTTCACGATCGACCGATCCCTAGTACCGAACGTACGGCACCTCCGCGATCTGCACACGTTCAGCTCGGTGACGTCCCGCGAACTCACGATCCAATAGAGCTTCGAGAGAGAGTTTCGTTAGCATGACGACCCGATGATGGTGATGATGATGCTACCGGAACAGGGCTTCTCCTAAGCACCGCTACGATATAACCGAGGTGGATTATGGTGGAGGGGGGCACCGCACACGGCTAAAAGATCAACTGATCAACTTGTGATTTCTAGGTTGCCCCCTTGCCCCCATATATAAAGGAGCAAGGGGGGAGGTCGGCCGGCCCTTGCACGGCGCTCCAGGAGGAGGAGTCCTCCTAGTAGGAGTAGGACTCCCCTTTCCTACTCCTACTAGGAGGGGGAATGGAAGAAGGAGTGGGAGAAGGAAAGGGGGGCGCCGCCCCCCTTCCCTAGTCCAATTCAAACCAGAGGGGGAGGGGGCACGCGGCCTGCCCTGGCCGGCCCTCTCTCTCTCCACTAAGTCCCATGTGGCCCATTACTTCTCCCGGGGGGGTTCCGGTAACCCTCCGGCACTCTGGTTTCTCCGAAATCACCCGGAACACTTCCGCTATCCGAATATAGTCGTCCAATATATCAATTTTCATGTCTCGACCATTTCGAGACTCCTCGTCATGTCCATGATCACATCCGGGACTCTGAACTATCTTCGGTACATCAAATCACATAAACTCATAATACCGATCATCACAGAACTTTAAGCATGCGGACCCTACGGGTTCGAGAACTATGTAGACATGACCAAGACATGTCTCCGGTCAATAACCAATACCAGAACCTGGATGCTCATATTGGTTCATACATATTCTACGAAGATCTTTATCGGTGAAACCGCATAAGAACATACGTTGTTCCCTTTGTCATCGGTATGTTACTTGCCCGAGATTCGATCGTCGGTATCTCAATACCTAGCTCAATATCGTTACCGGCAAGTCCCTTTACTCGTTTCTTAATGCATCATCCCACAACTAAATCATTAGTCACATTGCTTGCAAGGCTTATAGTGATGTGCATTACCGAGAGGGCCCAGAGATACCTCTCCGATAATCGGAGTGACAAATCCTAATCTCGATCTATGCCAACTCAACAAGTACCATCGGAGACACCTGTAGAGCACCTTTATAATCACCCAGTTACGTTGTGACGTTTGGTAGAACACAAAGTGTTCCTCCAGTATTCGGGAGTTGCATGATCTCATAGTCATAGGAGTATAAGTAATGGAGAAAGCAATAGCAACAAACTAAACGTTCATCGTGCTAAGCTAATGGATGGGTCAAGTCAATCCCATCATTCTCTAATGATGTGATCCCGTTAATCAAATGACAACTCATGTCTATGGTTAGGAAACATAACCATCATTGATTTAACGAGCTAGTCAAGTAGAGGCATACTAGTGACATACTGTTTGTCTATGTATTCACACATGTACTAAGTTTCCGGTTAATACAATTCTAGCATGAATAATAAACATTTATAATGATATAAGGAAATATAAATAACAACTTTATTATTGCCTCTAGGGCATATTTCCTTCAGTGATCTTGGTTTCTTTGCATGATTTGGCTGATAAGCATTCTTCTCTTGACTCTTCTTTTGATATTTATCCAATAGTTTAGCGAAGGTGATTTTTGATCTCTTACACTTGTGCTTATTTCGACCTTTGTTTTCTTTTGGTTTGCTTTCATTGATCACTAGATTTGCTTGTTGCCCCCAGTCCTTGGCGTCTTCATTGTAGCTTCGATGGAATTCTCGCCCTCAAGATTATCTTCATTATGCTATTCAACAACTTCTTTACTTGAAAGCTTGATCCCGTCACATGCAGCTTTTACCTTCTCTTTAATTGGATCAGCTTGAAGCAATCGATGCAAGAACTTTTTGCCATTGGTACCAATCGGAATAGACTGGTCATCTCTTGGTATCTCAACAAATTTCAATCGTCCTTTATCAATGGGTGATTTAACTATTTGACGAAACATGTTGCAATCCTCAAAATTATGCTTGGACGAATCATGCAACTTACAAAACATTCTTCCCTGGACAGATGGCTCAACATGGTGATCAAGAATTCTCATATAATTATTTCTCAACAACAAATTAAATATTTGATCACACATGCTTGAATTGAAGGTACACTTTTTATTCTCTAGCCGATTGATGACCCACAAGTATAGGGGGTCTATTGTAGTCCTTTCGATAAGTAAGAGTGTCGAACCCAACGAGGAGCAGAAGGAAATGATAAGCGGTTTTCAGCAAGGTATTCTTTGCAAGTACTGAAATAAGTGGTAACTGATAGTTTTTGTGATAAGATAGATTGTAACGAGCAACAAGTAACAAAAGTAAATAAAGTGTAGCAAGGTGGCCCAATCCTTTTGTAGCAAAGGACAAGCCGGAACAAACTCTTATAATAGGAAAAGCGCTCCCGAGGACACATGGGAATATCGTCAAGCTAGTTTTCATCACGTTCATATGATTCGCGTTCAATACTTTGATAATTCGATATGTGGGTGGACCGGTGCTTGGGCCCTGTTCTTACTTGAACAAGCATCCCACTTACGATTAACCTCTATTGCAAGCATCCGCAACTACAACAAAAGTATTAAGGTAAACCTAACCATAGCATGAAACATATGGATCCAAATCAGCCCCTTACGAAGCAACGCATAAAGTAGGGTTTAAGCTTCTGTCACTCTAGCAACCCATCATCTACTTATTACTTCCCAATGCCTTCCTCTAGGCCCAAATAATGGTGAAGTGTTATGTAGTCGACGTTCACATAACACCACTAGAGGCTAGACAACATACATCTTATCAAAATATCAAACGAATACCAAATTCACATGACTACTCATAGCAAGACTTCTCCCTTGTCCTCAGGAATGAACGTAATTACTCACAAAGCATATTCATGTTCATAATCAGAGGGGTAATAATATGCATATAGGATCTAAACATATAATCTTCCATCAATTAAACCAACTAGCATCAACTACAAGGAGTAATTGTCACTACTAGCAACCTACTAGCACCAATCCCGGACTTTGAGATAAGAATTGGTTACAAGAGATGAACTAGGGTTTGGAGATGAGATGGTTCTGGTGAAGATGTTGATGGAGATTGCCCTCTCCCGATGAGAGGAGCGTTGGTGACGATGATGGTGATGATTTCCCCCTCCGGGAGGGAAGTTTCCCTGGCAGAATAGCTCTGCCGGAGCTCTAGATTGGATCCGCCAAGGTTCTGCCTCGTGGCGGCGGAGTCTCGTCTCGAAAAGTTCCTTCCTATTTTTTTCTCATCGAAAGACCTCATATAGGAGAAGATGGGCATCGGAGAGCCACCAGGGGGCCCACGAGGTAGGGGGCGCGCCCCCCACCCTCATGAGCAGGGTGTGGGCCCCCTGGCCTTCATCTTTGGCGTGGATTTTTCTTTATTTCTTTTAAGACGTTCCATGGAGTTTCAGGACTTTTGGAGTTGCGCAGAATAGGTCTCTAATATTTGCTCCTTTTCCAGACCAGAATTCCAGCTGCCGGCATTCTCCCTCCTTATGTAAACCTTGTAAAATAAGAGAGAATAGCCATAAGTATTGTGATATAAAGTGAAATTACAGTCCATAATGCAATAAATATTGATATAAAAGCATGATGCAAAATGGACGTATCAACTCCCCCAAGCTTAGACCTCGCTTGTCCTCAAGTGAAAAGCCGATAACAATAAATATGTCCTCATGTTTAGAGGTAGAGGCGTCGATAAAAATAAAATTCAGACATGAAGGCATCATGATTATTCTCATAACAACAACATATATAGATTTTGTCATATGATTACTTATGTTCAAGTGATGATCTATTCACAATGCAAAAGTATAAATCATAAACCTTATTGGGCTCCAACAAACTATAATCTCAGTCATTGAAGCAATTGCAATTTATCATAACATCGGAAAGAGTCTATGTCAGAGCTAAAAAGCAAGTCCACATACTCAACCATCATTTAGTCCTTCATAATTGCTAACACTCACGCGATACTTGTGGTTACGGAGTTTTAATCGGACATAGAGAAAGATAGGGGCTTATAGTTTTGCCCCACAACCTTTTACCTCAAGGGTAATGTCAACAATAATGGTTCATGCTCCCCTACGTCCAATTAGATATACATATATCATGTTATTTCCAACATGCCGAGCTTGCCAAAGGATAAAATGAAAAGGAAAAGGTGAAGATCACCATGACTCTTGCATAAGGTAGAAGATAATAATAAAGGATAGGCCCTTCGCAGAGGGAAGCAGAGGTTGCCATGCGCTTTTATGGTTGGATATATAAAATCTCAATGCGAAAGAACTTCACTTTATATTGCCCCTTGTGATATGAACCTTTATTATGCAGTCCGTCGCTTTTATTACTTCCACATCACAAGATCGTATAAAGCTTATTTCTCCCACACTAATGAATCATACATATTTAAAGCAATTTTTATTGCTTTGCACCGATGGCAACTTACTTGTAGGATCTTACTCAATCCATAGGTAGATATGGTGGACTCTCATGGCAAAACTGGTTTAGGGATATTTGGAAGCACAAGTAGTATTTCTACTTGGTGCTGAGAATTTGGCTAGCATGAGGGGGAAAGCAAGCTCAACAAGTTAGAGGATCCATGACAACATACTTTATCTCAGATATAAGAAATACAAAACTCATTACGTTGTCTTCCTTGTCCAACATCAACTCTTTAGCATGTCATATTTTAATGAGTGCTCCCAATCATAAAAGATGTCAATGATAATATATCTATATGTGAAAACCTCTCTTTCCTTATTACTTCCTATTAATTGCAACAATGACCAATGCTATGTCTGCCAACTCCCAACAACTTTTAATCATCATACTCTTTCTATGTGAAGTCATTACTCTCAATAAGATCAATATGAACTCTTTGTTTTCTTTTTTTTCTTTTTCTATTTTCTTTTATTCACCCAAGATCATGGCAAAATAATCAAGCCCTTGACTCAACACTAATCTTTATTATATATAGCTCACGGACTCGATTACATAGAGAGATCATAAAGCAAAACTCAAAAGTAAATCATGCCATAAACTTTATTCTAATAGATCAAGATACTACTAATAGGATCGAACTAAGAAAAATGGTAAAGATAAGAGTTGTGATTGTGATACGATATCGGGGCATCTCCCCCAAGCTTGGCAATTGCCAAGGGGAGTGCCCATACCCATGTGATTATGTCTCCTTCTTTGTTGTCAGTGTAATATTCTTGGCGATGATTCCCCTCAGGATGCGGTTCTCCTCCTCGAGCTTATTGACTTGATGTTTGAGGTCCATTATTTCCTTACGAAGCTTCCCTATGACAGCTAAAGCTCCTTGCACCCAAGGGTGTTGCATAGCTGTAGGAGAACAAGTGACACTCCTCTTCATATTTTCATAGGTAAGAAATCTAACATTAGAAGGGATAACCGAGTTTGGAATAGCTGAGCTCTGTAGTTCCCCCATCGTGAACCCAGCTCGGAGGCGAGAGGTGACTTCTTGATCCTCCATGGCATCTACTCTCATTAAGTCAGCCTCCATCTCTTCCTCCGTTGCTAGCCCAAAGTGGTCAGCGTCGCTGTTTGCCCTTAGTTCTGGTGCCGGATTAGATACCCGGCTCTCCCCGATTGACTCTTGAGAAGACATCTTGCTCTAATCTGCAGCAGCAACAGCTCAAAAACAGAGGAAATTTGCGTGATACGGGAGTCAAAACCTTCGGGAGATTATATAATGAATTTTTACTGACCAAAATACGTAACGTGCAAGAAAACAGAGTCGGGAAGGCACACGAGGTGCTCACGAGGTAGGGGGCATGCCCAGGGGGTAGGGCGCGCCCACCACCCTCGTGGGGCCCTCGTGTCCTTCCTGGACTGCTACTTATTTTCCTATTTTTCTAAATATTCCAAAACGGAGAAATATTGCCTTAAAAATTGTTTTGGAGTCGATTTACTTACCGTACCACATACCTATTCCTTTTTGGAGTCTGAAACATTCCGGAAAGTGTCCCTTATGTATTCCTCCGGGGTTACGGTTTCAATAATATTGGTTTAAACATTTATGGGATTACCTGAGATATAATGTTTGATTCTTTGACCATCTACCACCTTCGGATTTTTGCCTTCGAAGTTGTTGATTTTTATGGCACCGGAACGATAGACCTCTTCGATAACATAGGGGCCTTCCCATTTAGAGAGAAGTTTTCCTGCAAAAAATCTTAAATGAGAGTTGTATAGCAATACATAATCACCTACATTAAACTCACGCTTTTGTATCATTTTTTCATGCCATCTTCTAACTTTTTCTTTAAACAACTTGGCATTTTCATATGCTTGGGTTCTCCATTCATCAAGTGAGCTAATATCAAATAACCTCTTTTCACCGGCAAGTTTAGAATCATAGTTAAGCTCTTTAATAGCCCAATATGCCTTATGTTCTAGTTTGAGAGGTAAGTGACATGCTTTTCCATAAACCATTTTATACGGAGACATACCCATAGGATTTTTGTATGCAATTCTATAAGCCCATAATGCATCATCAAGTTTCTTGGACCAATTCTTTCTAGACCTATTAACAGTCTTATGCAAAATTAATTTGAGCTCTCTATTGCTCAACTCTACTTGACCACTAGACTATGGGTGATAAGGAGATGCAATTCTATGATTAACATCATATTTAGCAAGCATTTTACAGAAAGCACCATGAATAAAGTGTGAACCACCATCAGTCATTAAATATCTAGGGACTCCAAACCTCAGAAAAATAACTTCTTTAAGCATTTTAATAGAAGTGTTATGATTAGCACTACTAGTTGGAATAGCTTCCACCCACTTAGTAACGTAATCAACAACAACTAAAATATGTGTGTATCCATTAGAGGCAGGAAAAGGTCCCATATAATCAAAGCCCCAAACATCAAACGGTTCAATAACAAGTGAATAATTCATATGCATTTCTTGACGTCTGCTAATATTACCAATTCTTTGACATTCATCACAAGACAAGACAAACTTACGGGCATCCTTGAAGAGAGTAGGCCAATAAAAACCAGATTGCAATACTTTATGTGCAGTTCTATCTCCAGTGTGGTGTCCTCCGTAAGACTCGGAGTGACACTTGCGTAGGATCTGTTCCTGTTCATGCTCAGGTACACAACTGTAACATCCCAAATTTTCAATTTGGAATGTTATACATTAGATCATCATTGAATATCATATTTTATTTTTTTGCATTTTGGTTGATCCTAGCAATTCTACGCAACTCAATGACCCATGGAGAGAGTTGGGGATTTCGTTATTTTCATATTTGAGTTTTCTCAAATTTTGAGAATAGGATCATTTGATTTTAATTATTTTATCATCAATTATTTCTATTACAAAAATATGAGAGAGGGAATAAAATGACTATCCCAAAATAAAGAAATATTGAGGATTTAATAATAAAATCAAATAAGATTTTATTTCGGAGTTTTTCGGTGTTTTATTTGAATTTAGGAAAAATGTGCGTTTTTCAAAATTGCATTTAGGCCCCAACTAAATGTTCACCTTGTGAGGCTTGATTTTAGAAGCCCGTGAAAGTTTATTTCGCAATTTTTGGAGTCCGTTTAGTATTTCTTTTTATTTTTCTTCTGCGCGTACAAAAAACGTGCACCGACCTAGGGCCGTGTCCGACTAGGACTCCCGGCCCGTTAGGCTATATATAGCCGGGGGAGGCCCAGCCGAAACCCTAGCCAGCCCCAAGCCGCCGCCGCCGCGCCGCGCCGCCCCACCGCCGCACGCCGCCCGAGGTCCGCCGCCGCCTCGATTTCCGCGCCGGTTTTTTTTATTTTTTTTCGAAACACCGTTCGGTTTTTCCGTCGGTTTTTTTAGATTCGGTTTTTTTAAATAGATCGGTTTTCCCGGTTTATTTAAATAGCAAGCGTTCGTCCGTTCGTTCGTTCTAGCGAACGTTCGTCGTTTTTTCTTTTTCTCGGATTAAATCAACGATTTTTCTGATCGCGATTCCTGATCCGATTTTCGTTTTAGTATATCTTTTCGCTCGTTTATCAGAATCAGGCGATTCAAGCGCCTGGAGTTTCGTCTCGAAACCCTCTATCCGTTTAACCAACTTAAACAAGATTTTGCTACTGTAAAAATTGCCCTAGATCCAGATTTGTAGAACGAAGTTGTTTTCTTTCACCGTTTGACTTTCGTTGTTTCGTTCGATTTGATTCTTTTTGCCAACCAGAGTTCTTAAGTTGAGCCTTCTGGTTAGATCTCTTATTTGAGTTTTACCTGTGCATTAGCCGAGTACTTATTGTATGCTTGTTTGTTTGTCTGCGATAGAATACCCGGAGTGCCGCTTGTTACTTCGAATCTCGAGGTTTCGCGGATCATCAGCAAGGCAAGTAACACTTTGATCATACCTTTTCTACTACCCAGTTTTATTGCATTAGATCAAATCCTCACACATTGCATGATTAGGATTCTAATTAAATTGTGGGATGGGAAGTAGTTGAGGTAGTACCTATTACCTGTTTATTATCAAACCTTTGGGAGTTACTTCTGCGTTTGCTTATCTTGCCATGCTATGCTAGTAGACGTGGATTGGGTGAGTGATATCCATGACAGATGTGAGTTTTGTTAATTAATGGTTTACCTAAAGTGGCAACTTAAACACACATCTGGGTGGATTGAGGCACCAGGGTATTCCAGGACTTGCCTGTTTTCTTTCGGACCGCCACCCAGGCTCAAAGGGATCATGAGACTATTCATACTAGAAACTTCCGTGTGTAGCCACAAGCTATTATGGGCTCTAGCATAGTTGACTAAGTCGTGCGAACTCTTATAGTTGTAGACTAGCAGATGTAGGGGATGTAGGTGGTACGGTCTACCCGATCGTAAGGTGCTAGCGCTTCTGAAAGACTATGTCTCGGTCATCCGTCTTCTCAAACACCTTGTAGTGCGAGAAACCAAACGGAGGCGATTGGGTCTTGTGGGGAAAAGTGCGCAAACCTCTGCAGAGTGTAATAAACTAATCATGGTTAGCCGTGTCCCTGGTTATGGACATCTTGAGTATCTAGTACTTGGATTATCATGTGAATCTCAACATGTTACTCTAAATTAATTTTGTTGGGTTTTGTTTAATGATGATGCTTAATTGGGATTGAGAATGTTGTCAACCATTCTCAATTTTTAACAACTACCGTGATAGTAATTAAATTTATTCCTTTGAATTAGGGAAAAATTGGATTTACACAAAACTGTAACCATAGAGCTTTCCACCAGCCAAATATGCATACAGTATAGTTGTTTCATTCCATTACTCTCTATGTGTTACATTGCCAGCATATTCCATGTGCTGACCCGTTTCGGGCTGCAACGTTAATGTTGTAGACTTTTCAGATGATGATTAAGGAGTCTTTAGGTCGTGGTTCTATACTCAGTGATGCCGTTGGAGTTGATGGACTCACTTATCTTCCAAGCCTTCCGCTGTTATCGTTATTAGATGGCCTTAAGCCATATTTATTGTAATAAGTTCTCGTTTGAGACACTCGATGTAATAAGTGTGTGATTGCTACTCTGTTATAAATCCTCCGAGTACTGTGTGGTGTCAGCATTACTGATCCAGGGATGACACCAGAGCACATAGATCAGACTGTTTGAGGTCTGGTCGCTACAGAGATGGTTTCAGAGCACACGCTGACTGTAGGACACGACCACTAAGCTAAAGACCTAGATCACTATTCACTCTCTTCTCCTCTGACCTCTCATCTTTTCTACTCTTTAGGATGGCGGATGCAAGGAACAAGTTCACGCAACCAGATGAAGATACACCCTTTGGACGCCACTTGAAGGAAGTCACTAGATACCTGAACATAGGAATACCAAGCTTCACCGGAACCTACAACGCCACTTTACCTGAAGAAGAGCGCTGGATGATTCAAGTTCAAGTTCCAGGAAGGATATTCATGAAGGAAATATGCCCTAGAGGCAATAATAAAGTTATTATTTATTTCCTTATATATGATGATAAATGTTTATTATTCATGCTAGAATTGTATTATCCGGAAACATAATACATGTGTGAATACATAGACAAACAGAGTGTCACTAGTATGCCTCTACTTGACTAGCTCGTTAATCAAAGATGGTTATGTTTCCTAACCATGGACAAAGAGTTGTTATTTGATTAACGGGATCACATCATTAGGTGAATGATCTGATTGACATGACCCATTCCATTAGCTTAGCACCCGATCGTTTAGTATGTTGCTATTGCTTTCTTCATGACTTATACATGTTCCTACGACTATGAGATTATGCAACTCCCGTTTGCCGGAGGAACACTTTGTGTGCTACCAAACGTCACAACGTAACTGGGTGATTATAAAGGTGCTCTACAGGTGTCTCCAAAGGTACATGTTGGGTTGGCGTATTTCGAGATTAGGATTTGTCACTCCGATTGTCGGAGAGGTATCTCTGGGCCCTCTCGGTAATGCACATCACATAAAGCCTTGCAAGCATTACAACTAATGAGTTAGTTGCAAGATGATGTATTATGAAACGAGTAAAGAGACTTGCCGGTAACGAGATTGAACTAGGTATTGAGATACCGACGATCGAATCTCGGGCAAGTAACATACCGATGACAAAGGGAACAACGTATGTTGTTATGTGGTCTGACCGATAAAGATCTTCATAGAATATGTGGGAGCCAATATGAGCATCCAGGTTCCGCTATTGGTTATTGACCGGAGACGTGTCTCGGTCATGTCTACATTGTTCTCGAACCCGTAGGGTCCGCACGCTTAAGGTTTTGATGACAGTTATATTATGAGTTTATGCATTTTGATGTACCGAAGTTTGTTCGGACTCCCGGATGTGATCACGGACATGACGAGGAGTCTCGAAATGGTCGAGACATAAAGATTGATATATTGGAAGCCTATATTTGGATAGCGGAAGTGTTCTGGGTGAAATCGGGATTTTACTGGAGTACCGGGAGGTTACCGAAACCCCCGGGAGGTATATGGGCCTTAGTGGGCCTTAGTGGAAGAGAGGAGAGGTGGCTAGGGCTGGGCCACGCGCCCCTCCCCCCTAGTCCGAATAGGACAAGGAGAGGGGGGCGGCGCCCCCTTCCTTCTCTCTCTCCTCTTTCCCCCTTCCTGAATCCTATTCCAACTAGGAAAAGGGGGGAATCCTACTCCTGATGGGAGTAGGACTCCTCCTGGCGCGCCCTCCTCCTGGCCGGCCGCACCCCCCTTTGATCCTTTATATACGGAGGCAGGGGGCACCCCATAGACACAAGTTGATCCACGTGATCATATTCTTAGCCGTGTGTGGTGCCCCCTTCCACCATAATCCTCGATAATATTGTAGCCGTGCTTAGGCGAAGCCCTGCGACGGTAGAACATCAAGATCGTCACCACGCCGTCGTGCTGACGGAACTCTTCCCCGACACTTTGCTGGATCGGAGTCCGGGGATCGTCATCGAGCTGAACGTGTGCTAAAACTCGGAGGTGTCGTAGTTTTGGTGCTTGATCGGTCGGGCCGTGAAGACGTACGACTACATCAACCGCGTTGTGCTAACGCTTCCGCTGACGGTCTACAAGGGTACGTAGATCACACTCTCCCCTCTCGTTGCTATGCATCACCATGATCTTGCGTGTGCGTAGGAATTTTTTTGAAATTACTACGTTCCCCAACAGTGGCTTCCGAGCCTAGGTTTTATATGTTGATGTTATATGCACGAGTAGAACACAAGTGAGTTGTGGGCGATATAAGTCATACTGCTTACCAGCATGTCATACTTTGGTTCGGCGGTATAGTTGGACGAAGCAGCCCGGACCGACATTACGCGTACGCTTACGCGAGACTGGTTCTCCCGACGTGCTTTGCACATAGGTGGCTTGCGGGTGACAGTTTCTCCAACTTTAGTTGAACCGAGTGTGGCTACGCCCGGTCCTTGCGAAGGTTAAAACAGCACCAACTTGACAAACTATCTTGTGGTTTTGATGCGTAGGTAAGATTGGTTCTTGCTTAAGCCCGTAGCAGCCACATAAAACTTGCAACAACAAAGTAGAGGACGTCTAACTTGTTTTTGCAGGGCATGTTGTGATGTGATATGGTCAAGACATGATGCTGAATTTTATTGTATGAGATGATCATGTTTTGTAACCGAGTTATCGGCAACTGGCAGGAGCCATATGGTTGTCGCTTTATTGTATGCAATGCAATCACGCTGTAATGCTTTACTTTATCACTAAGCGGCAGCGATAGTCGTGGAAGCATAAGATTGGCGAGACGACAATTATGCTACGATGGAGATCAAGGTGTCGCGCCGGTGACGATGGTGATCACGACGGTGCTTTGAAGATGGAGATCACAAGCACAAGATGATGATGGCCATATCATATCACTTATATTGATTGCATGTGATGTTTATCTTTTATGCATCTTATCTTGCTTTGATTGACGGTAGAATTATAAGATGATCTCTCACTAATTATCAAGAAGTGTTCTCCCTGAGTATGCACCGTTGCGAAAGTTCTTCGTGCTGAGACACCACGTGATGATCGGGTGTGATAGGCTCTACGTTCAAATACAACAGGTGCAAAACAGTTGCACACGCGGAATACTCAGGTAATACTTGACGAGCCAAGCATATACAGATATGGCCTCGGAACACGGAGACCGAAAGGTCGAGCGTGAATCATATAGTAGATATGATCAACATAGTGATGTTCACCAATGAAACTACTCCATCTCACGTGATGATCAGACATGGTTTAGTTGATTTGGATCACGTAATCACTTAGAGGATTAGAGGGATGTATATCTAAGTGGGAGTTCTTTAAGTAAATTAATTGAACCTAAATTTATCATGAAACTTAGTACCTGATAGTATCTTGCTTGTTTATGCTTGATTGTAGATAGATGGCTCGTGCTGTTGTTCCGTTGAATTTTAATGCGTTCCTTGAGAAAGCAAAGTTGAAAGATGATGGTAGCAATTACACGGACTGGGTCCGTAACTTGAGGATTATCCTCATTGTTGCACAGAAGAATTACGTCCTGGAAGCACCGCTGGGTGCCAGGCCTGCTGCTGGAGAAACACCAGATGTTATGAACATCTGGCAGAGCAAAGCTGATGACTACTCGATAGTTCAGTGTGCCGTGCTTTACGGCTTAGAATCGGGACTTCAACGACATTTTGAACGTCATGGAGCATATGAGATGTTCCAGGAGTTGAATTTAATATTTCAAGCAAATGCCCGGATTGAGAGATATGAAGTCTCCAATAAGTTCTATAGCTGCAAGATGGAGGAAAACAGTTCTGTCAGTGAGCATATACTCAAAATGTCTGGGTATAATAATCACTTGATTCAATTGGGAGTTAATCTTCCAGATGATTGCGTCATTGACAGAATTCTCCAATCACTGCCACCAAGCTACAAGAGCTTCGTGATGAACTATAATATGCAAGGGATGAATAAGACTATTCCCGAGCTCTTCGCAATGCTGAAAGCTGCAGAGGTAGAAATCAAGAAGGAGCATCAAGTGTTGATGGTCAACAAGACCACTAGTTTCAAGAAAAAGGGCAAAGGAAAGAAGAAGGGGAACTTCAAAAAGAACAGCAAGCAAGTTGCTACTCAAGAGAAGAAACCCAAACCTGGACCTAAGCCTGAAACTGAGTGCTTCTACTGCAAGCAGACTGGTCACTAGAAGCAGAACTGCCCCAAGTATTTGGCGGATAAGAAGGATGGCAAGGTGAACAAAGGATATGTGATATACATGTTATTGATGTGTACCTTACTAATGCTCGTAGTAGCACCTGGGTATTTGATACTGGTTCTTTTGCTAATATTTGCAACTCGAAACAGGGACTACGGATTAAGCAAAGATTGGCTAAGGACGAGGTGACGATGCGCGTGGGAAATGGTTCCAAAGTCGATGTGATCGCAGTCGGCACGCTACCTCTACATCTACCTTTGGGATTAATATTAGACCTAAATAATTGTTATTTGGTGCCAGCGTTAAGCATGAACATTATATCTGGATCTTGTTTGATGCGAGACGGTTATTCATTTAAATCAGAGAATAATGGTTGTTCTATTTACATGAGTAATATCTTTTATGGTCATGCACCCTTAAAGAGTGGTCTATTCTTATTAAATCTCGATAGTAGTGACACACATATTCATAGTGTTGAAACCAAAAGATGCAGAGTTGATAATGATAGTGCAACTTATTTGTGGCACTGCCGTTTAGGTCATATCGGTATAAAGCGCATGAAGAAACTCCATACTGATGGGCTTTTGGAACCACTTGATTATGAATCACTTGGTACTTGCAAACCGTGCCTTACGTGTAAGATGACAAAAACACCATTCTCCGGTACTATGGAGAGAGCAACAGATTTGTTGGAAATCATACATACAGATGTATGTGGTCCGATGAATGTTGAGGCTCGTGGCGGATATTGTTATTTTCTCACCTTCACAGATGACTTAAGCAGATATGGTTATATCTACTTAATGAAACACAAGTCTGAAACATTTGAAAAGTTCAAAGAATTTTAGAGTGAAGTTGGAAATCATCGTAACAAGAAAATAAAATTCCTACGATCTGATCGTGGAGGAGAATATTTGAGTTACGAGTTTGGTGTACATTTGAAAAATTGTGGAATAGTTTCGCAACTCACGCCACCCGGAACACCACAGCGTAATGGTGTGTCCGAACGTCGTAATCGTACTTTACTAGATATGGTGCGATCTATGATGTCTCTTACTGATTTACCGCTATCGTTTTGGGGATACGCTCTAGAGACGGCCGCATTCACGTGAAATAGGGCACCATCAAAATCCGTTGAGACGATGCCTTATGAACTGTGGTTTGGCAAGAAACCAAACTTATCATTTCTAAAAGTTTGGGGCTGCGATGCTTATGTGAAAAAGCTTCAACCTGATAAGCTCGAACCCAAATCGGAGAAATGTGTCTTCATAGGATGTCCAAAGGA
The DNA here is from genome assembly GCF_002162155.2 of Triticum dicoccoides. Taxonomy (NCBI): domain Eukaryota; kingdom Viridiplantae; phylum Streptophyta; class Magnoliopsida; order Poales; family Poaceae; genus Triticum; species Triticum dicoccoides. Next base: position 112,971,632 of record NC_041386.1, on the reverse strand, counting down.
AACTATTGGATACACCTTCTATCACAGATCCGAAGGGAAGACTTTTGTTGCTAAATTCGGAAACTTTTTGGAGAAGGAGTTTCTCTCGAAAGAAGTGAGTGGGAGGAAAGTAGAACTTGACGAGGTAACTGTACCTACTCCCTTATTGGAAAGTAGTACATCACAGAAACCTGTTTCTGTGACACCTACACCAGTTAATGAGGAAGCTAATGATGATGATCATGAAACTTCAGAACAAGATACTACTGAACCTCGTAGATCAACCAGAGTGAGATCCGCGCCAGAGTGGACGGTAATCCTGTTCTGGAAGTCATGCTACTAGATCATGATGAACCTACGAACTATGAAGAACCGATGGTGAGCCCAGATTCCGCAAAATGGCTTGAAGCCATGAAATCTGAGATGGGATCCATGTATGAGAACAAAGTATGGACTTTGGTTGACTTGCCCAATGATCGGCAAGCAATTGAGAATAAATGGATCTTCAAGAAGAAGAGTGACACTGACGGTAATATTACTATCTACAAAGCTCGACTTTCACAAAAGGTTTTTGGCAAGTTCAAGGGATTGACTACGATGAGACCTTCTCACCCGTAGCGATGCTTAAGTCTGTCCGAATCATGTTAGCAATTGCCGCATTTTATGATTATGAAATTTGGCAGATGGATGTCAAAATTGCATTCCTGAATGGATTTCTGGAAGAAGAGTTGTATATGATGCAACCAGAAGGTTTTGTCGATCCAAAGGGAGCTAACAAAGTGTGCAAGCTCCAGCGATCCATTTATGGACTGGTGCAAGCCTCTCGGAGTTGGAATAAACGATTTGATAGTGTGATCAAAGCATTTGGTTTTATACAGACTTTTGGAGAAGCCTGTATTTACAAGAAAGTGAGTGGGAGCTCTGTAGCATTTCTGATATTATATGTGGATGACATATTACTAATTGGAAATGATATAGAATTTCTGGATAGCATAAAGGGATACTTGAATAAGAGTTTTTCAATGAAAGACCTCGGTGAAGTTGCTTACATATTAGGCATTAAGATCTATAGAGATAGATCAAGACGCTTAATTGGACTTTCACAAAGCACATACCTTGAAAAAGTTTTGAAGAAGTTCAAAATGGATCAAGCAAAGAAAGGGTTGTTGCCTGTGTTACAAGGTGTGAAGTTGAGTAAGACTCAATGCCCGACCACTACAGAAGATAGAGCGAAAATGGAAGATGTTCCCTATGCTTCAGCCATAGGCTCTATCATGTATGCAATGCTGTGTACCAGACCTGATGTGTGCCTTGCTATAAGTTTAGCAGGGAGGTACCAAAGTGATCCAGGAGTGGATCACTGGACAGCGGTCAAGAACATCCTGAAATACCTGAAAAGGACTAAGGATATGTTTCTCATTTATGGAGGTGACAAAGAGCTCATCGTAAATGGTTACGTTGATGCAAGCTTTGACACTGATCCGGACGATTCTAAATCGCAAACCGGATACATGTTTACATTAAACGGTGGAGCTGTCAGTTGGTGCAGTTCTAAACAAAGCGTCGTGGCGGGATCTACGTGTGAAGCGGAATACATAGCTGCTTCGGAAGCAGCAAATGAAGGAGTCTGGATGAAGGAGTTCATATCCGATCTAGGTGTCATACCTAGTGCATCGGGTCCAATGAAAATCTTTTGTGACAATACTGGTGCAATTGCCTTGGCAAAGGAATCCAGATTTCACAAGAGAACCAAGCACATCAAGAGACGCTTCAATTCCATCCGGGATCTAGTCCAGGTGGGAGACATAGAGATTTGCAAGATACATATGGATCTGAATGTTGCAGACCCGTTGACTAAGCCTCTTCCACGAGCAAAACATGATCAGCACCAAGGCTCCATGGGTGTTAGAATCATTACTGTGTAATCTAGATTATTGACTCTAGTGCAAGTGGGAGACTGAAGGAAATATGCCCTAGAGGCAATAATAAAGTTATTATTTATTTCCTTATATATCATGATAAGTGTTTATTATTCATGCTAGAATTGTATTAACCGGAAACATAATACATGTGTGAATACATAGACAAACAGAGTGTCACTAGTATGCCTCTACTTGACTAGCTCGTTAATCAAAGATGGTTATGTTTCCTAACCATGGACAAAGAGTTGTTATTTGATTAACGGGATCACATCATTAGGTGAATGATCTGATTGACATGACCCATTCCATTAGCTTAGCACCCGATCGTTTAGTATGTTGCTATTGCTTTCTTCATGACTTATACATGTTCTTATGACTATGAGATTATGCAACTCCCGTTTGCCGGAGGAACACTTTGTGTGCTACCAAACGTCACAACGTAACTGGGTGATTATAAAGGTGCTCTACAGGTGTCTCCAAAGGTACATGTTGGGTTGGCGTATTTAGAGATTAGGATTTGTCACTCCGATTGTCGGAGAGGTATCTCTGGGCCCTCTCGGTAATGCACATCACATAAAGCCTTGCAAGCATTACAACTAATGAGTTAGTTGCAAGATGATGTATTACGAAACGAGTAAAGAGACTTGCCGGTAACGAGATTGAACTAGGTATTGAGATACCGACGATCGAATCTCGGGCAAGTAACATACCGATGACAAAGGGAACAACGTATGTTGTTATGCGGTCTAACCGATAAAGATCTTCGTAGAATATGTGGGAGCCAATATGAGCATCCAGGTTCTGCTATTGGTTATTGACCGGAGACGTGTCTCGGTCATGTCTACATTGTTCTCGAACCCGTAGGGTCCGCACGCTTAAGGTTTTGATGACAGTTATATTATGAGTTTATGCATTTTGATGTACCAAAGTTTGTTCGGAGTCCCGGATGTGATCACTGACATGACGAGGAGTCTCGAAATGGTTGAGACATAAAGATTGATATATTGGAAGCCTATATTTGGATATCGGAAGTGTTCCGGGTGAAATCGGGATTTTACCGGAGTACCGGGAGGTTACCGGAACCCCCCGGGAGGTATATGGGCCTTAGTGGGCCTTAGTGGAAGAGAGGAGAGGTGGCCAGGGCTGGGCCGCGCGCCCCTCCCCTAGTCCGAATAGGACAAGGAGAGGGGGGCGGCGCCCCCCCTTCCTTCTCTCTCTCCTCTTTCCCCCTTCCCGAATCCTATTCCAACTAGGAAAAGGGGGGAATCCTACTCCCGGTGGTAGTAGGACTCCTCCTGGCGCGCCCTCCTCCTGGCCGGCCGCACCCCTCTTTGATCCTTTATATACGGAGGCAGGGGGAACCCCATAGACACAAGTTGATCCACGTGATCATATTCTTAGCCGTGTGCGGTGCCCCCTTCCACCATAATCCTCGATAATATTGTAGCGGTGCTTAGGCGAAGCCCTGCGATGGTAGAACATCAAGATCGTCACCACGCCGTCGTGCTGATGGAACTCTTCCCCGACACTTTGCTGGATCGGAGTCCGGGGATCGTCATCGAGCTAAACGTGTGCTAAAACTCGGAGGTGCCGTAGTTTCGGTGCTTGATCGGTCGGGCCGTGAAGACGTACGACTACATCAACCGCGTTGTGCTAACACTTTCGCTGTCGGTCTATAAGGGTATGTAGATCACACTCTCCCCTCTCGTTGCAATGCATCACCATGATCTTGCGTGTGCGTAGGAATTTTTTTGAAATTACTACGTTCCCCAACAGTTCATGCCAATCACTGAGCCCATAGAGTTTTCTTTTGATGCACCAACTTGGAGTCTAGGAATGAGCATGGCAGCTCACATCGCCATGGGACGCATTGGAGAAGTCTACCACAATGACCTCAGAGATACTATCTACCAGATTTGTGGGCGCCGAGATGAACACTGGGAGATGATCAGCACCAGGAAGGATAGATTAATTGCAGCTTTTATCCAGGAGTTAAACCAGCACATTCGACGATAGGAGAACTAGATTGTGCCGACATGATAGATCTGAAGAAGGCTAAGACTAGAATCAAGGAACTGGAGGAAGAACTCAAGGCTACACGTGAAGATTATGAAGAAGAAATTGAAGTATTGGTGGAGAAAAATGACGACCTAATCAAGAGGATTGGAATATTTATGGGAGGCCCTACACCAGTAGAGGAAGACGAAGAACCCAAGGAGATTAGCCCGAAAGACTACATCATCATCGACGACACCGATTCGGATCCAGACAGAAGCGATGATGACTATGGTGATGAAGCTGGAGCAGATATCATGGAGTCTGCAACCGAAGAATATTTCTAGTAGACCACCTCATCAGTAGTAGTAGTCCACCATGTAAATATAGTAGTCCGAGCACTTTTGTGATAGTTAGATCGATTGTATGCCCTTGTTTGATTGAATGAAGTGAATTGTTTGTTTTTGCCTCATGTGCATATGGGTAGTGTTTTCTCTTTAGACCCCCTCTATTCTTAGATCTCATCTTTTCTAAACCCTCAGATGCCTCCGAGACATGACCACGGATTTGCCTTTCCACCGGAGCTCACCCAGTTGATCCAGCAGCAGAACACATTGATGCAGTTGCTAGTCCAGAATCAGAATCAGGGGAACAACAACAACAACAACAACCCACCACCACCACCACCACCAGTTGACCACTTAGCCCATTTTCTTAGGCTGAATCCGCCGGTGTTTTCCAGTAGCACCGTGCCGATAGTAGCAGATGATTGGCTCCACAAGACGGCTAGGGAGTTGACCACAGCAGGATGCACAAATGCGGAGAAGGTGAAGTTTGCCGCACATCAACTTGAAGGACCAGTAGCATCATGGTGGGAGAATTTCACATCCACTTTCCCTGTCGACACTGTCACATGGGACCAGTTTCAGCAGGCTTTTCATATTGCGCATGTTTCAGTAGGAGCTATGGCCATGAAGAAGCGTGAGTTTCGCAACTTGCACCAAGGAGGACGGACAGTTGGCCAGTATGTGGAGGACTTTAGTAAGTTAGCATGTTATGCCCCAGATGACGTTGCTACGGATGCAGCTAAGCAGGAGAAGTTTCTAGAAGGACTGAATGATGAGTTGAGCATGCAGTTGATGGTAGCAACCTTCAACAACTACCAGGAGTTGGTAGATCATGCTCTTATGATTGAAGGGAAGCAGCAGCAAATTGAGAATTGCAAGAGGAAGTATCGACAAGGAAAGTACACTTGAGGAGCTCAGCAGAAGCCACGTTTTACCCCTAGACCGGGAGGACATTTTCAGCATACCCATGGAGGAGGTAGCTCGCACAATCACAATGGCACCAGGAATGGAAATGGAAATGGAGGAAGCAATGGCCAGAATCGCACCAACCCATCAGCCCCAGCCAAGAAGGACCTAAGCCAAGTCACTTGCTTTAAGTGTTCGAAGACCGGACATTATGCCAATGAATGCCCTGAGATACAAAAATGGAAATGGCAATGGAAGCTCTGGGAAGAAGCCGAACCCTTTTAATAGGGGACAGGTGAACCACGTTAGCGTGGAGGAGGTTGAAGCTCAACCTGATGCAGTAATAGGTAAGTTTCTAGTTAAGTCATTTACTGCACTCGTTCTTTTTAATACTGGTGCATCGCATTCATACATCTCCAGGGGATTTGTGGATAAGTATAACCTATCAACCCAAGCCCTTAGGTCACCCATGTTAGTAACCTCGCCTGGAGCAGAGTATGTGGCTAGTCTATGGTGTGATCAGTTACCATTAAGGATTGGTAACTATGTTTTTCCCTCAGACCTAATAGTATTGGAATCTCAAGGATTGGATGTGATATTAGGTATGGATTGGTTATCAAAGTATGAAGGAAATATTGAATGCGCTAGTAAGTCAATTTTGCTTACCACCCCAGAAGGGAGAAGGATCAAGTATGTATCCCGACATGTGCCGAAGAGGACTCAAGTAAATTGCTTAATAGGAGTTGTGCAGGAGGAAGTACCAGTGGTAAGGGATTTCCCTGAAGTATTTCCAGAGGAGTTGCCAGGCATGCCACCGGATATAGATATTGAGTTTTTGATTGAGCTATTGCCAGGCACCGGGCCAATATCAAAGAGACCATATAGGATGCCAGCAAAGGATTTGGTAGAAATTAAGAAGCAGATTAAGGAGTTACTGGATAAGGGATATATTCGCCCAAGTTCTTCGCCTTGGGGATCGCCAGTACTTCTAGTGGAGAAGAAGGATGGATCGTTAAGGATGGTTGTTGATTATCAAGGATTGAACGAAGTAACGATTAAGAACAAGTACCCACTAACAATGATCAATGGTCTGTTTGATCGATTTCAAGGAGCTAAGGTATTTTCCAAGATCGATCTGCGATCAAGATATCACCAGTTGAAGATTCGAGAACAGGATATTCCTAAGAAAGCTTTTACCACCAGGTATGGGCTGTACGAGTATACCGTTATGTCATTTGGTATGACTAACGCACCTGCCTATTTTATGAACATGATGAACAAAGTATTTATGGAGTTTTTGGATAAGTTCGTCGTAGTGTTCATTGATGATATCCTGGTTTATTCGAAGAATGAAGAGGAGCATAAGGAGCATTTGCGTTTGGTACTTGGAAACCTCAAAGAACATCAATTATACGCCAAGTTTAGCAAATGTGAGTTTTGGTTGAAGGAAGTAGGATTCCTCGGACACGTTATATCTGGAGAAGGTATAGCAGTAGATCCTACCAAAGTAGATACCGTGACCAAGTGGGAAGCACCAACTACAGTGGGAGAGATCCGGAGTTTTCTTGGACTCGCAGGATACTACCGGAGATTCATTGAGAATTTCTCAAAGATTGCGAAGCCTATGACGGAGTTATTAAAGAAAGATACCAAGTTCATATGGACGGAGGAATGTGAGGCTAGTTTCCAGGAGTTGAAGAAACGTTTGGTTACCTCACCAGTGTTGATTTTGCCAGACCAGACCAAAGATTATGAGGTGTATTGTGACGCTTCACGTCGAGGACTTGGAGCAGTGCTTATGCAGGAAGGGAGAGTTGTTTCATATGCCTCAAGACAACTGAAGCCTCATGAGTTGAATTATGACATTCATGATTTGGAGTTAGCAGCCGTAGTGCATGCTTTGAAAGCATGGAGGCATTTCCTCATTGGAAACCATTGTGAGGTGTACACGGATCATAAAAGTTTGAAGTACATTTTCACACAGAAGGAGTTGAATCTCAGACAAAGGAGATGGTTGGAACTCATCAAGGATTATGATATGAGATTGCAATACCATCCCGGAAAGGCTAATGTAGTAGCTGACGCATTAAGCCGTAAGAGCCATGTCAATACATTAATGACGGGAGAAATACCCAAGGAGTTAGTAGAAAATCTTTGTGAACTATGTTTGGAAATAGTTCCGAGAGGCTATGTAGCATCATTGGAGATTCAGTCAACCTTGATGGATAGAATCAGAGAAGCTCAGAAGACCGACAAAGAGATTGCCGCTATAAAGGAGAATATGAGCAAAGGAAAAGCTAAAGGATTTCGTGAGGATGAGCACGACACCCTATGGTTTGAAGACCGTGTTTATGTGCCCAATGACTCGGAGATCAGGAAGTTGATTTTGCAAGAGGCACACGATTCACCATATTTGATTCACCCAGGAAATACCAAGATGTATTTGGATTTGAAGAATATTTTTTGGTGGACCGGAATGAAGAAGGATATTGCGGAGTATGTAGCAGTTTGTGATGTATGTCAGAGAGTAAAGGCAGAGCATCAGAAGCCAGCAGGATTGTTACAACCATTGCCGATACCCTAATGGAAGTGGGATAAGTTAGGCATGTATTTTATCACGGGATTACCCAGGACTCGTTTAGGCTACGACTCGATTTGGGTTGTAGTTGATCGATTAACGAAAGTAGCTCATTTCATCCCAGTAAAGACCACTTACACCAGTGCTAAGTTGGCAAAGATATACATGACCAGGATCGTATGTTTGCATGGAGTTCCAAGGAGTATCGTATCAGATAGAGGAACCCAGTTTACCTCAAAGTTCTGGAAGCAGTTGCACGAAACTTTGGGTACCAGGCTAGAATTCAGTACAGCTTTTCATCCACAGACAGATGGACAGACCGAGAGAGTCAATCGGATTTTGGAGGATATGCTGAGAGCTTGTGCGCTAGATTACGGATCTAGTTGGGACGACAATTTGCCATATGCAGAGTTCTCTTACAACAACAGTTACCAAACCAGTTTAAAGATGGCCCCTTTCGAAGCCTTGTACAGAAGGAGGTGCAGGACACCGTTGTCATGGGACGAAGTTGGAGACCGCCAGTTGTTTGGACCTGACTTGATTAAAGAGTCTGAACAGAAGGTGAAGTTGATTCGCGATAGGCTCAAGGTAGCCCAGTCTAGACAGAAGAGTTATGCGGATTCTAAACGCAAGGAGACCGTTTGGAGTTAAAGGGAAGTTAGCGCCACGATTTGTAGGACCATATCGAGTTTTGGAGCGTATGGGAGAAGTGGCCTACAAGTTGGAATTACCTGAAGGATTGTTAGGAGCTCATGATGTGTTCCACGTTTCCCAGTTGAAGAAGTGTCACGCGGAGATGGCTGACATACCGTTGAGAAACACAGTGCCTTTGGAAACTATTCAGTTGGATAACGACTTGACCTACGAGGAGAGACCCGTTAAGATTCTCGAGTTTGCCAATCGAGTCACTCACAGCAAGGTTATCAAGTTTTGCAAAGTTCAGTGGAGCCACCACACAGAGGATGAAGCCACCTGGGAACGAGAGGAAGAATTGCTCAAGGACCACCCTCACCTATTTCCTAGCCAACCCGAATCTCGAGGGCGAGATTCATCTTAAGGGGGTAGGTTTGTAACATCCCAAATTTTCAATTTGGAATGTTATACATTAGATCATCATTGCATATCATATTTTATTTTTTTGCATTTTGGTTGATCCTAGAAATTCTACGCAACTCAATGACCCACGGAGAGAGTTGGGGATTTCGTTATTTTCATATTTGGGTTTTCTCAAATTTTGAGAATAGGATCATTTGATTTTAATTATTTTATCATCAATTATTTCTATTACAAAAATATGAGAGAAGGAATAAAATGACTTTCCCAAAGTAAAGAAATATTGAGTATTTAATAATAAAATCAAATAAGATTTTATTTCGGAGTTTTTCGGTGTTTTATTTGAATTTAGAAAAAATGTGAGTTTTTCAAAATTGCATTTAGGCCCCAAATAAATGTTCACCTTGTGAGGCTTGATTTTAGAAGCCCGTGAAAATTTATTTCGGAATTTTTGGAGTCCGTTATTATTTCTTTTTATTTTTCTTCTGCGCG